>NC_053436.1:20195751-20468488 GCF_007990345.1 Gossypium hirsutum
TTGCCAAAATAGGCTAAATAAAAATGGGACTAAATTGGAATATCTAGAATTCTCTGCATTTCTCTTTATATTCATCAGCTAAAAACCAACCATGGAGGAGGGTTCAAGCTGGTTTTCATACTCTAGCTTCATGTAAGTTTAATTCTTGCTTTCTCCTTGAAATTTTTATGTTTTTGGACCTTTACAATTGGGTCCAACTTACTATTTCATTAGTTTTTTATTCCATGGCTAATTTTTGAAGTTGTTATGGATGAGTGCTAGAAATATATGATGATTTGGCATGGAATTAGAGCTTTAAATTGTTTATATTCTGATTTTATTGAAAGAATTAAATAGAAAGTGAATGTTTGAGACCTAATTGTAAAAGAGTTTGAAGTTAGAGTTTTATGTGGAAATTTTGAATTTCAATAGTTATGAAATAACTTATAATGTCTATAAAAAGTATTAATTGAGAAAATTATCTTAATTGAGGGGTTAATTGAGCAAGGACTAAATTGTATGAATTGTGAATTTTGGGGCAAAATGGAAATCAACATTTTGCAATAAAACTGTTTTGGGCAGCAGCAGTGGTTTAAATTTGAAAAATCACCAAAAATTGTAGAAATAGAATTAGAGGATGAATAAAATATGAAAATAAATATTATTGAGTCTAATTTCTTATAAAATAAATTATGTAAGAAATGAAATTGTAAATCATGAGATACAATAACTTTTGTGATACAAGGTCAGAATGATTTCGGGCTCCCCTAGTCTGAATTTGGAAAATCATAAAAAATTGGGTAAAAATAATTAGGGGCTTAAATTTATATGTTTATAATCCTGAATGAGTCTATTTTCAAGAAAAAGAAACAAGGACATCATTTGAATCTTTTAAAAGAAGATAATTAATTTTTAGTGAAGAAGGGTCGGAACTGTCAGACAGCAGAACAGGGGAGATTTTAATGAATAAACTGTATTAATTGGCCCAGCCAAAAATTATGAAATTTTTATAGTAAGAAGACATATGAGTCTATTTTCTGGGAAAATTTATGGATCTTAATTTGGAGTTCTGTAGCCCAGTATAAAAACAATTTAGTGACTATAACACAGATGGACAGCTTGAATATTCACATAAGTAGATAGTGAAAATTATGGATAATGTTACCTACAAGTGTGTTGTTTATACTAAGGATGTGGATGGAGAGGAGGAGGAGGAAAATATACATATATATATGAATGACTTGTGTATAAATTGATCACATGCCCGATTATAATTGATAAATGTTGAATTAGAAATGATATAATGTTTTATTTGGAGTATTTATTATGAAATTATGATTATCGTTATATTAAAAAAATCGTACTTGTGAGTTTGTATAACTAAATTTTAGTGGTCATTTGTTAATTTTATGAATTTCATGATGTGTTATTTCATATGAATTGATGATAACTTCGTGAATATTGTGTGAACCACACGATCTGACCACACAGCCTGTGACCCCTTGCAGTGTTGAAAAATTTTAAATATTTTCGAAATTTTTTTTGAGTTCTCGGTTAAGTCCCGATATCTATATTCTTGGCCTCGATGGCTCACATAAGGGACACTATGATTAAATTTGATTGATTTTAGGTATGAATGTTATGTGAAGCGAAATTTTTGTTAAATAATCTGTAAATTTTGGTAATACTCCAAATCCCTATTCCGGCGACGGATACGGGTTAAGGGTGTTACAAGGATGCCTTGCTAGGGATAGATAAGATGCCTTCGACATTAACAGATGAAGAGAAGAAGCGTAAGGATCGAAAGGCATTAACACAATTATATCTGCATTTGTCCAATGAAATTCTGCAGGATGTGATGAAAGAGAAGACTGCCACTGCATTATGGAAGAGGCTAGAACAAATATGTATGTCGAAAACTCTAACAAGCAAGCTGCATATGAAGAAGCATCTTTATGCTCATCGTTTGGAGAAAGGTGCGCCTGTACACGAACACTTAACAGTGTTTAAAGAAATTCTCTCAAACTTGGAGGCCATGGAGGTTCAATATGATAAGGAAGATCTAGGGTTGATTCTACTTTGTTCGTTGCCTCCGTCTTATTCAACCTTTAGAGACACGATTTTATATAGCCGCGAGTCTCTCACAGTTGATGAGGTTTATGATTCTTTAACCTCGTATGATAAGATGAAGCATCTTGTGGTTAAACCCGACTCTCAGAGAGAGGGTCTCATTGTTTGTGGGAGACAAGATCGGAATGCTGATGATGATCGTGGTAGGACACAGGAATGGAGAAATGGCACATTAAATCTGAGTGCTATAAGCTACAGAACAATATTCAAAGGAAGGCTGCAAATCAAAAGGGAAAACAACCAGAAAATTCCGATGAAGCTGATGTTGTAGAAGACTATAGCGATGGTGAACTTCTAGTCGCTTCTGTCAATGATTATAAACTAAGCGAGGAGTGGATACTTGATTCAGGCTGCACCTTCCACATGAGTCCTAATCGGGATTGGTTTACAACTTATGAAATAATGTCTGAAGGTGTTGTTTTGATGGGAAATAATGCTTTATGTAAAATCGCAGGTGTTGGAACAATTAAAGTTAAGATGTTTGATGGAATTGTCAGAACACTTAGTGATGTACGACATGCTCCAGAATTGAAAAGAAATTTAATTTCGTTGAGTACTCTTGATTCAAAAGGGTATAGATACACAACAGAAAGTGGGGTTTTAAAGATTTCCAAAGGTTCCCTTGTTGTGATGAAAGGGCAGAGAAAGACTGCCAAGTTATATGTTTTGCAGGGTTCTACTGTTTTGGTGATACAGCTGTCGTTTCTTCTTCCTTGTCAGATGATGATATTACTAAACTTTGGCATATGGGCCTAAGGCATATGAGTGAGAACGGTATGGCAGAATTAAGCAAAAGAGGACTTCTTGATGGGCAAGGAATTTGTAAATTGAATTTTTGTGAGCATTGTGTTTTTGGGAAGCAAAAAAGAGTTTGATTCACCAGAGGAATCCATAACACGAAGGGAACATTGGAGTATATTCATTCTGATCTGTGGGGGACATCCAGAGTGCCTTCGAGAGATGGAGCTAATTATATGCTAACATTTATTAATGATTTTTCCAGAAAAGTTTGGGCGTTCTTCTTGAAGCAGAAAAGTGATGTGTTTTCCGCATTTAAGTCTTGGGAAATTATGATTGAAAAACAGACAGGAAAACAAATAAAATACCTCCGTACAGACAATGGCTTAGAGTTTTGTTCTGATGAGTTTAACAGATTGTGCAAGTCAGAAGGGATTGTTAGACACTTGACAGTTTGCCATACTCCACAGCAAAATGGTGTTGCAGAATGAATGAACAGAATGATCATGGAGAAGGTTTGATGTATGTTGTCAAATGCCAACTTACCAAAGTCGTTTTGGGCAAAAGTAGCCTCTACTGCATGTTTTTTGATCAATCGATCTTCATCCGTTGCCATTGAGAAAAAGACTCCACAAGAGGTATGGTCTGGTAATCCTGCTAATTATTCTAACTTAAAGATTTTTGGGTGTCCTACGTATGCTCATGTTGATAATGGAAAATTGGAACAGAGATCCATTAAATGCGTTTTTCTTGGTTATAAAGCCGGTATAAAAGGGTATAAGTTATGGTGTCCTGAAAATAGAAAAGTTGTGATTAGCAGAGATGTTGTTTTTGATGAAATTGCTATGCTACCTAACTTATCTCTTAAAGACTCTTCCAATAAAGAAAATCAAAAGTAGGTGGAGCATTAGATTAATACAAAGTCGACTCCTCAAGCTAGTACAAATATTGAGAATAGAGTTGCTTCTTCACCGCAATACTCTATCGCCAAAAATAGAACTAGAAGAGAAATTAAACCTCCAAAGAAGTATGCTGAGGCTGATCTAGTTGCTTATGCTTTAAATGTGGCTGAAGATATAGATGCGAATCAAGAGCCATCTAATTATCCTAAGGCGGTTAGTTGTTAAGACTCAAAAAAATGGATGTTTGCTATGCAAGAGAAGATGGAATCACTCCACAAAAACAAAACATGGGATCTTGTGAAACTTCCTAAAGGTAAGAAGACTGTTCGTTGTAAATGGGTGTTTAAAAAGAAAGAAGGGACTCTAGGAGTTGAAAAACCCAGATATAAAGCAAGGCTTGTTGCACAGGGTTACAGTCAAATTTCAAGAGTGGACTTCACAGATGAGTTCTCTCCAGTTGTTAAGCATAGTTCAATTCGAGCTTTGCTCGGTATTGTGGCCATGCATAACTTGGAGCTTGATCAGTTAGATGTAAAAACTACATTTTTGCATGGAGAACTTGAGGAGGATATTTACATGCAACAACCAAAGGGTTTTACAATCTCAGAAAAAGAGGACTACGTTTGCTTAATGAAAATGTCCCTTTACGGTTTGAAACAGTCACCAAGACAGTGGTACAAGAGGTTTGATTCCTTTAAAGAAGTAGTTTTGACAGCTGTGTTTACTTTAAGAAAAGCAGTGATGGTTCTTTTGTGTATCTACTTCTTTATGTTGATGACATGTTGATAGTGACATGTTGATAGCAACAAAAGATAAAGGAGAGATAAGAAAGGTCAAAGCCCAACTAAGTGAAGAATTTGAGATGAAAGATTTAGGACCAGCAAAGAAGATACTTGGTATAGAGATTTTCAGAGATAGAAAAGCAAGTAAATTATACCTAAGTCAGAAGGGGTACATTGAGAAAATTCTTTGCAGGTTCAATATGCAGAGTGCTAAGCCTATTAGTACTCCTTTAGTAGCCTATTTCAGACTTTCATCGGCTTTGTCTCCACAATCAGATGATGAGATTGAGTACATGTCACATGTTCCATACTCTAGTGCAGTGGGATCTCTCATGTATGCTATGGTTTGTTCACGTCCAGATATATCATATGCAGTTAGTGCAGTTAGCAGATATATGGCGAATCCCTATAAAGAACATTGGAAAGTAGCTCAGTGGATTTTAAAATACTTACGAGGTGCTACTGATGTTTGCTTACAGTTTGGAAGAACTAGAGATGGAGCCATTGGATATGTTGATGTTGATTTTGCTGGAGACCTTAATAGAAGAAGATCTCTCACAGGTTATGTCTTTACAACCAGAGGTTGTGCAATCAGTTGGAAAGCCACTTTGCAATCTACAGTCACTTTGTCTACCACTGAAGTTGAGTATACGGCGATTACTGAGGCTTGTAAAGAAGCTATTTGGTTGAAGGGACTCTTTATTGAACTCAATGAAGACCTTCAAATCAGCATAGTATTTTGTGACAGTCAGAGTGCCATCTTTCTTACAAAAGATCAAATGTTTCATGAGAGAACAAAACACATTGATGTTCGGTATCATTTTATTCATGATATTATTGCTCGTGGTGATATTGTTGTGAGCAAAATTAGTACTCATGAAAATCCTGCAGATATGATGACTAAGTCACTTCCTATAACCAAGTTTGAGCATTGCTTAGACTTGGTTGGTGTTCATTGTTAAAGTTAAACCCTTAAGGGGTTTTATGGAAGAGGTGAAGAACTTGTTCGTTGAGAGTTCACGATGAAGAACTTATTCATTGAGAATTTGTGTCAAGGTGGAGATTGTTAGAATTAAGTGACCCGAATCCTTATTTAAATAAAATACAGTAGTAAAATAAATAAAAGAAGAATCCATATAGAATAACACTTCTTTTATTTTATTTTAGAATAAGGTTTTTTTAAACCTTATTAAATTCCATCTATTTGATATTGATTAGAATAAGGTGTTTTAGTCTTACTAGAATATGGCTTTACAAGCCTATAAATAGACATAGTCTATTCCTCTTGTAATGAATTCGAATTCGACATAGTGAATTTTCTTTTCCTCTGCCCGTGGTTTTTTTCCTGAAAGGATTTCCACGTAAAAATCTTTGTGAGGTTTTTATTTTTATTTTTATTTTATTTTTTCACAGTTTGTAATATGGTCTGCCACACGACTGTATGCCCCACACGGTTACATAACTCGACCATGTGGCTTATTAAATTTTGGTGCAGGTTTATCCGCATGATCATAGTGAGTTACACGGCCTGGAACACGACCATGTGACCCTGGAGTACATGGTTGAAGTATTGTGACACGAATTGGCACACGAACGTGTTTTTGAGCCACACGGGTTGAGCTCTATCACATGACTTGACCACACGGTCGTGTGACCCCTGTTTTCACTTTTTACTCAAATTTTTGTAAAAGTTTCCTTTTAATCCAAAATTGTTTTTGATTTGTTTTAAATGTTTAGTTATCTTGAATTAAGTCTTTTTTTGATTTGAATAACCTGAAAATGATAGTAAATTAATTATTTGTGAATGATGTCAAAGTGATATAGTTGTAATACCTTATAGCTCGTGTCGATCGACCGGACCAGGTATAAGGTGTTACACTAGGCATTTCTTGTATCAAGTTCTTGGCCTGTGTTTGTATTTTGAAAATGATTTTGAATAAATGGTGTTTTATTGCTGAGCATAAAAAACAATTGTAAATAATATATGAATTTATCAATGAACAAAATAAGTGATATTTCAATTAGTACATAACACAACATACATGTCTTCTTAAACAATTATTGTTGACTTGTAATTTTTAGCTAGTGTGACTAGGATGTGCTAGTAGAACTGGGCATTAATTAGACTTCTATATGACATCATATAATTAGAGATCTTCTCAATTTGAGCTTCTATAGAAATTAGATCTCCTTAAATATGGTAACTTGAGCACACATAAATTCTTCAAATAAAATCATTGAATGATACTCAACAATATCATATCCATATAAATATGGTAACTTGATCACACATAAGTTCTTCAAATAAAATCATTGAATGATATTCAACAATATCATATCCATATAATTGTTCCTCAAAATTCTCAAAGAGATATTGAAAGATACACAAATGTGTCAAAATATGCTAACATATATTACAAATTGTGTTAGCAAAAAGGGCATTGCTAAGAGCAATAGCTGCTTAACCAAATTGGTGCCTGAGGTGTAGGGGCCAAACCAGAAAATGTTTTAGGGGGCCGAAATTAAATTGTAATTTTTATGATAAAAAAATGTAATTTCACCATTTTAATAGACTATATCTTTATAAATTTTAAATGATGAATCAAATTATATTTTTAGAAGGGCTAAAGTGCAACTTTACCTTTATTAATTTAAATTTTAAAAAAAACTTTAAAAGGGCTATATGGAAATTTTTTTCATTTTAGGGGGATTGGGGCCCCTGCCAACCCCCTAGTTTTGCCACTACTAAGATGGTGGGCACTTCTCCAAGCACTAAATGAAAAATAATAAACACACAAGACACAAGAAGATGATTAGATAGTTTGGTTTCCCTACATCTGCGAAGCCTAACTCGGTAAAAAATATTCATTCTCTTCAACAATTACAAAGTGAACCGACTCAACCGCACAACACCATGATCGTTTCTCTTACCCTTTCACTTTGAAGTTACAATACTCTCAGCACTTTGATCACCCCTTGTGACCACAACAAGTAAAACCACAACAATATGTTTCACTAAAAATAACACTCTTACAAAAACATTCTCTCAAGAACAGATTAAGTACTTAACACTCAGTACATTTTCCTAGGCAAGTCTCTCAAATATATAGACATTGATTTCGAGTCTTTCTTACAATAGAAGATCTAATACAATCCCAATAAAATAGTATACCATAAGAGTAATATAATATAATAACGTATGAAGTAAAGATGGATTCTTGACAGCTCATCAACAGAATCACTATCTAATCCAAAATCCATAATGTAAGGGATTACCTTGGAGAATTTCGATCCAAATCAAGTAAAAACATTTGTATTCCCAAGGAGAGTGATCTTCCATAATGAGTTCAATATTCACCATTTAATCATAATAGACTAAATATAAGATTCAATAAACTGTCAACATCTAAATATATAAACTTTTTCTACATAAATTTGATGGCTAAGGGAGTGGACATTCCCTCTAGTACCAACAATGTTATGAATATATTTTTATAAATGAATTTAAAAAATTATTAACAAAGAGGTGTAGATATTTTTTAATATCCATACAAACATATGCGAAGATGGAGAAGGCAATCCCTGCATTTAATCTACTATATTCCCATCCATGCTTATAATACAAAAAAAAAAAATCCACATGAAGATAATTAGTTGGAGGTGGTGTTTTTAAGTAACAATGTGAAACATTTGAATTAAAAAAAATAATATTATAAAAGTAAATAATAAAATTATGTTAAATTAAAATAATAAAAATCATATACAAATTTTAATTATATTAGAAAATTTAAAATACCTTTTAGATTCAACTTTTTGCTTCGGAGCAACGTGAATCCATTAATTATATCAATGTGCATTTATATTCTATATGACATATGGATTAAGAGTGAAATATCGAAGAGAATGAATTTAGAGTATGAGTAGGATACAATATAAGTGTCTAATACAGCTAGATTATTTATTTAAATTCCTTTTTCCATAATCATGTACATATTATATATGCAAACTATGCAAGTGAAATAAGCTTATTAAAATTAACCAAGAGAGTATGATGAAAGAATAATGAAGGTTATTTGTGAAAGCCTTTGGTCTTGATTTGGTCTACAGATATAGGTCCAGAAAGTCAAATGATTTGGTTTTTAGGGATTTGAATTCCATAACTCTGAAAGATAGGCGAGTTTTTCACCAAAAATGGTCAGCGGAGATGTTCAGGGTTTAGGGCAAGTGGTCCCAATTAATTTGTGCATTAAACTTGATGAATTACCACCTTAATTTGTGTGTTTATAAAATTATCTCTTTACTGATACGGGAAATACTATATATTATAAATCTGACAAAATCAGTAGGATAGAAGCTCTGGGAATGGAATAGAAGCTGAATTTTTGGATTCTGAAACAATTGCATAGGAACTTTATAATACTTTAATATTATAATATTTTTGTATTATATTTTATCTTATTGAATTGTGTGTATTGGGAGTTGGTTTGGGTCCATGTTTCTATATAAGAATTCAAACCAAAGACCATAAAATTATTATACGTTTTTTTGGGTATCTTTTGTATCGACTTCAAACAGGATAGGCAAAAATAAATATATCATGGGGTTTGCATTAAATTTTTTTTGAAGATATTAGTTATGTTATTATTCCCAGATTCATATGCTGATTTTTGCAGCTTCTATTGAGATTCTTCCATTTGGATTAATCAAATCCTTAAATTTGGTTCTGAGTAAGGTGCAAGTAATTTAAGAATTGGATTGTCTCTTTCTCTGGAACCAAATCTATTTTTCTTGGTAATTATTTATGGTTAAAAGTAAGAGTAAGTTTCCCAAATTTCCATTCCCTTCACTTTGTGGGTTAATTTTATAAGATGTAATTTTTTAATACTTTAATTTAGTTTTTAAAGTATTAATACCATTTAAAATTTTCTATCAATTTAACTGTTAACTTAAGTATTATATGTTGGTTTAAAATTTGATACAAAACATACAAATAAAAATTTAAACTTACATATACGTGTATGTGTAAACAATTTGAATATGACAAAAAAATTAATCTTTCTAAATTTTAATAACTCTGTTTTTCTTAACACAATATATCCAATTTGTTATTTGTACATATTGTAGGTTCACGAATTTTATCCATATTAAGGACTTGTGATAAAATTAACCCCTTTGTTTTAGTCAGCCAAGGGGATCCTCCCAACACACGTATAGCGACACTGGTTTTAAAAGTCACCATAAAATGCGGCTGATACTACGGAAAGAAGAACCCTCCTCAGGAAGCATATATTGGCTTCAAATTAAGTGAAAACTTAAGCTCTCAACTTTCTGTCTTTGAGCCCATAATATATCCCTTCTTTAAAGTTTAGTTGTTTCTTTAAGGTTTCCTTCATTGTCAAGCTCTCCGTTTTTTTCCCTTCTAGGGTTTTTTTAACATAGGAAAGAAAAAGGCAAAAAAAAAAAAAAGAAAAAAAAAAGAAAAAGAAAATGAAAGAGAGAAGTGAATCTGATAAAATGGAAGAAATAATGCTTCCAGGGTTTAGATTTCACCCAACTGATGAAGAGCTTGTTGGGTTTTATCTTAAAAGAAAAGTACAACAGCGCCCTCCTTCAATGGAATTTATTAAGCAACTAGACATTTACAAATATGATCCATGGGATCTTCCAAGTAAGTTAATACCATGCATACATACAAATATGTTTTTAGTGTTTAAAGCTCTTATATAGTGTGGAATCTAACATGGGTTCGTATTTTTTTATGAAGAAATGGCGACCACCGGAGAGAAAGAGTGGTATTTTTACTGTCCCAGGGATAGAAAATACAGAAACAGTGCAAGGCCTAACCGAGTAACTGGTGCAGGGTTTTGGAAAGCCACTGGCACTGACCGCCCCATATATTCCTCAGAAGGCAACAAATGCATTGGCTTGAAGAAATCTCTTGTTTTCTACAAAGGTAGAGCAACCAAAGGGGTCAAAACTGACTGGATGATGCATGAGTTTAGGTTGCCTTCTTTTGCTGACTCCGCAACTCCCAAGATATTCTTAGAGAAAACCCTTCCTCCCAATGTAAGTACGGGTTTGAATCCGAAAGCTGGAGTCAATAAGTGACTAGTTCCCCTCCTTTATTGTTATAGATCGATCATTTTATATATATTTTCAGGATGCATGGGCGATATGCAGGATATTCAAGAAAACCAACTCCACGGCACAAAGAGCACTTTCTCAATCGCGGGTTTCTCAAGTACCTGAAGCATCATCATCATCGATATCTGAGGTGCCTAGCATGCTCTTGACTGGAAAAACCAGTTTAAACCTTAATGTTGACCTGCTGCAGACATCCAATGGTGCATTTTCCAGTTTAGAATTTGTCCCTTACAAGCCTCCTCAACATTCAATGTCAAACGGGGACCTCACTAGTCTTGTTTTTACACCTCTTGACCATACCTCAACAGATTCCAGAGCTGTTGATGTTACTTCCATGTTGCTAAACATGTTATCTTCCATGCTTGGAGATCATTACTGTGGTAAGGCCACAGATGTTTTACATTTTGGTGGCGACTGCACTGGGACATTGCCACATGAGATGCAAGGGAACAATATTATGAGTGGTGGAGACCATGAAAGTTCCCTATTTAAAAGCATGAATGTTGGAAGCCATGGTGATGATCAGTGGGGTGGTCTTAGGTCCATTGGTTTTCCCATCAGTATGCCTTTACCTATGAATGTTATGGGAGATGCTTGGAAGCCAAGCCTAGCTTGGGATTCTTCATGTCCTAGTGAGATGTCAACAAGTTTTTGCTCCACCAAGTGTTATACTTGATGTAATTGAAAATACTGTGAAAAGTTTTTTTTCCAGTTTACAGATTAGCCAGCAAGTTCTTGTTAGGAAAAAAAAAAGTTTTAAAATGTAGAATCCTTTTGTAGGCATATTAAATCATTTCATTAAATATTTTGAGAAAGGAAAATTTTACTGGTATAGTACAAGGTCTTAGTTAGTCAAATACATCACGTAAATTAATGTATACATGCAACACTCACATTTAAACATAAAAAGAGTAATCACTTATATATTCACACGTTTAGAATTCCACCAATATTTACACACACATGTATGTTGTTAATTAAACAGGCAGTTGTACAAACCGTTGAGATATTTAACAACTTAAAACGAGAACAAAAAGATGTCCATTTTCTGACTTCCATGAAGTCAAGTGGACATCATCTCTAGTTCTTACTTGAATTGATTGCTACCAAATGTTGAAGCTTTGCAATATCATCCAGCCATGGTTTAAAGATCCAATTTCATCTTTCGCAGTTGCCAAGGAGAATGCGACGAATGTTTTATTCTGCATTAAGCATAGTCTCATTTCCCCTTCCAGTCCTGAAGCAACCAACAGTATTTCTCGTATATCCTAAAGCTTGGAATTCAAGTGTGCTGCAGTATTGGAATTGTAACAACTCAGTTTCCAATGATGTCGAAAAATACAGTTTAAGATCACGTTTTTGTAAATCGAGTCAGTAAATATAAAATAAAAATATTTACAGGGTTAATATGCAATTATAATAAAGTTCAATTAAGTAATTTAACTAAGAAATTAATTAATTAAAGGTCATGAGTTAAATTGTAAAAATCCAATAACTATTAAATTTTAATTAAGAAAAAAATTAGAAACATAAATAGCAATTATCCAAACAGCCAAAATGGTTATTTAATCATTATATATCATGAATTAGTGGATGTTAATGGTTGTTTTCACTAACTTAATTAATGTGAATATTAGTATAATAAAGTTTAATAAACTAATTAATTAAAGATAATTAACATATAAATTTTATATAAAAACCAAGTTAGTGGATAAAATATGAGTATTCATCTTCTTCCCCTGTACCGAAGAATAAAATCGGGAGAAAACTCCTTTTTTGGAGCTTAAGCTTCAACAAGAAAATTTTCAAGGTAACTAAGTTCTTTTTGTGTAATATTTTTATAAAATTATGACTATGAGAATTTAATTTAGCTAACTCATATAATAATTTGTTCAGTTGTTGAATTTTTAGCAAGTTGTCATTATTGAGAAATTGCTGAATTATGCTTGAATTTTATAGATATTAAGCGTAGATCATGATAAAGACTAAATTGTAAAGTTAAATAAGCTTGTCAGTTAAATTTGTAATATTAGGGAACAAACTGAATAAATTAAAAATCTATCATGAAATTATGTCATGAATAGGAAGTATAGGGTCCCTATTAAAAGAATGTAAAATCGGATCTTGATCTGAAGCTAGATATTGAAAAACTATGCATATCTCGAGTACAAAGACTAAATTGAATAAACTGCAAAATATGTTTGGCTTTGTATTTGAATGTAAATTGAATGAAATATGATATGGTTTTATTTATTGAATTATTAAACGTAGGCAAAGATGGCATTGAGCCGTCAAGAAGGAAAGGAAAAGTAAGAGTCGTCAATGAGTGATGAGAGGATTCAGTTTGTACTTTTATGATTCGAGTAATATATATATATACACAAACATGCATGATTGTGGCATAGTAGTTATCGAGGTAAGATGATTAATTATCTTATGACTTGATTCGTGATTGCTGAAACTGAATATTGAGAAATTTGACTAAATTGAATAAAATAGAAATAACTAAGATCTATATTGATAAATTTCATATATTATGAATCGAAGATAGAAATTGTACAGAACAAAAGTGTGGAATATGTGATGATATGAATTTTATAATAACAAGTTATATGAATTGACTTGTGTTGGCAATATTGAATGACATTAAATATTGTGAAATTGGATTAAACTAAATATAGTATAAAAGACTGTGAGAATATTGATCTATGATGTGTAATATGATATTGAATATTTATATATATGCATATGAACTGATGATAAAATGAAATGAAATTGTGATATATGAACGGTTGATACCCATGTGAACTTAGTAAAATGCTAGGATATAGTTGGCATGCTAATAGAATCATATGTGCGTGTGTGTACGTGATAGTTGATGATGTCGAGATTATGATATCTTATTTCAGGATCAAACATCTGTCGTGAATCATCGAGTATTCATTTTCTCTTCAAAGACCTTAGTGTGGGGGAGGGATGTATTTGAATACGTATATTGACCACCTCCAGATGTACTAACGCCCAGAGTGTGAATACTGCAATATCATATGGAAGTACGAGGTAGTATCTACAAGTATACGGGTTTAGTTGTAATATAGCTTTCCAACGGAGTAGGTGAGTACTACGAGGATCGTACCCAAGGAAGGCGAGTGCTAGATCAATTCTAACCTAAACACTAAAAGATCTAATTAGTACTTTAAATTAGTTATATTATGAAACATATAATAAATGATTTTTAGGGTTTTTATAATAATAAAACAAAATATCATAAAAGAAATAAACTTCAAGATATAGAAAAAGGAGAATGAATCAAATCTTAATTATGGATGATTAGCTCACTTTGGTAATCCTCATCAATTGGCTTTTTCGGCTCCTCTTCAATCAACTAGTCCCTACCCTAGCAAGATATTCTGATCTTCCACTAATATAACGAGTCAGCAAGGACTACTTATCTTTCGACCTCACAATCCAGACTGGCTTAGGGTAGGTATTCACGGATAAGGCATACCAAATTTGGGTTAATTCCCACCTTGATGACTTCCCGGGGTTGTCAAACTTGGAGTTTGTTTCATGTTCTTACTTTGCCAAACAGCTAATCTGTTGAGTAACTTTACAAGATAGTCGATAGATCATGCCTCCACTTGCTAATCCCCCATAGAGGGATTAGTTCCTCATGGTTTTCATAGACAATATAGAATCAATATAAAGAGAAAGCATGCTAATTAATTCGATAGTATAGAGTATATGGAAGAGTCTGATTGTATTGAGATTAATCGCGAATCTATAAAGTTTGAATGATTTCCACAATTAAGATCTCTTGAGAAAAATGAAGAACAACTAAAATAAATTATAAAACTTAAGAAAGAAAGAAAAACTAAACTAAATTTACTAAAGAAAATCTAGGCTAAGTGAATGATGTATATAAAATGTGCTAAAGGAGCCTATTTAGAAAGTTCAGGTGGTTGTCGTCCTCAACCCTAGGTTAGTTGACATTCCCGAGCTTTAAGTTTGATTGTGAAAAACCAAAACGCCCTTATTTCGTATTTCATTTCCATCCCAGATTCGATGTCTCTACACACCAGGACCTGTGTCATGACATAGCAGTCAATGCACTCCTTTCTCTTATATGGACCCTCGAGGCCCAAAACATACATTGGCTGTGGTTCGGGACTAAACCGAGAACTTTCAGAACTTTTACAACATTTAGAAAATTTCTAATTTAGGGGAGTTACACGCCTGTGTGGGTAGGCCATGTGGCTTGGGACACGCCCATGTCCTCAACCCATCTAACTCTCTATTTATGATGTCATCAGCAAAATAGGGGCACACGGCCAAGTCATACGCCAGTGTACTAAGGCTGTGTCCTTCACACGACTGAGACACACAGCCGTGTCTCTACCCGTGTGTTTACTACTGGGCATTCTATTTTACGTAATTAGGGTGTGTGGGACACACGACCAGATTACATGCCCATGGGGCTGACCGTGTGTCACACACGGCCTAGACACATGCCCGTTTGTCTACCCGTGTGGACAAATACAAGGCTATTTTCCAAGCCAATTGCCATCCTTATTTGCACAAACACATACATGACTTCAAGGGCATAATTGAGCACTTAAAACATACACAAACAAGACATGATCATGATCATTCCATCTTTACTAATACATGCATAAAACTTCATACTTTGTCAAGCCAAATTTATAAATTTGCATGCACTAAGAGTTAAAGTTTACTTCCATTTAACATACTCATGTCTTAGTTATTATCATGCCACTCACGCACAATTCCATCATCAAACATCCATAGTCACATCCACAATTCATCGATACCAAACAATTTTAACCACGTCATGTATGACCTTGGCACATGCATGCATATATGAACAGGTTTACAACCAAATAATCAATATGAACCATATCTCATGGCGATATAGAAAATGAATCACCAAATCACTATAAGCCAACACACTTGGCCAAATTAATAATGACATAAATAATCAAAAGACGAAGTCCCTATACATGTCATAAACTTAAAATACTTGTGTTCACTTATACCCAAATGATAGCTTGATAGTGTGATGGCATCTCCGGTAGTCTCCAACCCGAGCTAGCTAAATTAACCTATAAGACATAGGAAAGGAAGGGGGTAAGCTATATAGCTTAGTAAGTCCATATGAAAATAATGAGCAACTCATGCTAGTCATATACTATGCTTGACAATATAAGCACAAATTAATATAAAAATAGCTATAAATCACAAGGTTGTAACATAACTTATTCACATGTTTACTCTCTTTTGATTTATCAAAATAATTTAACATTACTCGAATTTTAGTGTCGCAGCCATAATTTCTCTATTGTAGCATGTTTCATAATTAGCAAATCATTTTAAACATCTTAGTAAAAGTACACGTTACTTGTGTATATTCATGTTTTCATGCATATAGATCAACATATTTCAAATTGTAATAACTATTTCTTTCTTTACTTTCTTAATCGTTTTAGTAGGCAATTAGGCCAGTATTTCCTTTCATTCATAACCGATAAATCACAATTCAAATGAACAACATTTACTATCTCACCAATCAATTGGGCCTCCAAGGCTTAACATATAGTCATCAATCGTGTTTCCATGCATTTATACATCATGACCATAAATGAACAATCATAGGGCTATCTCAAAGTCACTTTCATAGTGATCATAACTCACAATAACATGAAGTCAATACTTAAAATCTTTACGTACATACCTATACCATATCGTAACATAACCACTTACTTTCTTATCTTTGGCATACTCGTTGAACACTTGGAATACTAAATGGATACAAGGGAAGTCTTTGCACATAAGTGTCACATATGTAGCTAAAGCTACCTCAGATCTTATATCACATGAATGCTCGCTCTTGAGCAAATCTCGGGCTTGCTCACACAAGCTGATGGTCAAGACGCAACTACGCAGTGTTGCTTACACAAGCTGTCAAGTATCTGCAACACATGCCAGACTACCTAACCACTGGTAAACGTACGAGACCAGTTCCTGGATCACATGATCACACATATATCACAAATATCCTTAGTGACATGTCACTTGTATCCTACTCTATTCCTAATGTTCAAACAAGATTTTTCTCACTTATCTGAATTTCGTCAAATACAACCATAGAACCAATCATTTATTTCATACATCATCAAAACATTTAGAATATTTAAAATATAAACATTTCATAGCATTATTTACATACAAACTTACTTCGACACAAAAATGGCAGAGAGGGACCTAACCGTTAATTACTCGTTTTCCCTCGTTCTAGGCCTGAACTTCGTTTTTCTTGATCTAAAACATCACATTTAACTTATTTAACCATTATACTAATCAATTCAGCCCAAAAATCATATTTGGAAAAAATTACATTTTCCCCTAAACTTTGTCATATTTACACTTTTTCCCCTAAGATCGTAAAATGATTTTCATTCAATTTCTTTGTACTTTAAGCCTAGTCGAACCATTTTCATAACTATAACAACCCCGAATTTCCATTAAAACCCACTTTTATGACACATTTTATAACTTTTACAAATTAGTCCTTTTAGGCGTTTTTACCGAAAATCACTCAGTAAAAATCATTTCTCTAACCATAAACATGCATTTTCTACCATTAATCATCAAAATACACACATGTTCATCATGGGTCAAAACCTTAGACTTTAACCATAACTCAAATTAATGGTAGAAATAGATAGACCTTGTTACGAGGATTTTAAAAACGTAAAAATCATTAAAAATGGGGCTAGAACGGACTTACAATCGAGCTTGGAAGCTTGGAAAATCCTAGCCACAATTTATTCATGTAAAGTTAGGCCAAGGAAGAAGATGGACAAGAAATTTTGGCTATTATTTTGTTTATTAAGTCATTTAATTACTAAATGACCAAAATGCCCCTAACTTAAAAATATTCTATTTCACCTATTTCATGTCCATTTTTATCCAAAAAATTATTCAATGGTCTAATTACCATTTAAGGACATCCAATTTAAAATTTTATAAAAATTAGACACCTCTAGATTCTAGAACTCAAGTTTTGCACTCTTTACGATTTAGTCCTTTTGACTAAATTGAGTGCCCAAACGTCAAAATTTTCGAATGAAATTTTCACGAAATCATTTTGTGAAATTGTAGACCATAAAATATAAAAAAAATAAATTTTTTACGTTGGATTTGTGGCTCCGAAATCACTTTTCTAACTTGACCCAAAATCGAGTTGTTACAACTCTCCCCCTTTTTAGGGTTTTTCGTCCTCGAAAATCTTACCAGAAGAAGCTGCATTCGAATATCATGAAACACATTCACTAATTTCTCAGAATCACAAATTGATTTAACCTCGTATATCTCTTTCCAATAACCTTTGAACTTTAGCACACAGTGTCGTAACCTATTATCAAAATTCTGAATTACTCTATCAGGAACACATAGTTCAGTTGATCTGTCAAATAGGAACTCTATACATACTGAAATGATCATACGGATCTTTTCCAAACAATCAACCACAATCAAAATAACATCTTCCTTTTCGAAGAAAATGACAATCCTGATATGAAATCTATAGTAACTCTATCTCATCATCACTCTCGTATAATCACTGACTGTATTAGTCCTGAATACACTTGATGTTCGACTTACTTGCTAACAAATAGATATCTGATCATAATTTCAAAATATAATGGTACATACTCATTCATTGGAATGTCTACCTCATATAACTACAGATTTTACTACTCTTGGATGAACAGACGTGCTACTACTGAGCCTCGTACAAAAAATTTTGCATAAGTTCTAGATTCATAAGTACGCAAATTCTATCTAGAAATAACAATAATAATAGGAATCATGTCCAACCTGAAATTCAACATCAGAAGTAAATTCACTCCGAACTCATTTAGATTACCATTCACTATCACATTTCTAAGCTTCTTGGTTTCACAAGGAAAACCTCGCTTTAGCATTTAATATAGCTAGAAATAGACCGTCATCAAATAAGGTCAATCAAGTAACCAGTACTCACAAAATAACAAATATTTTCTATTCAGGAACCTATAATTACAACTACTTTCTCAGAGATTATATCAATAACTTACTCAAAATCTTTCATTATCACAAACCATTGACACTGTCTTAAATTTTCTTTCTAGGACATTCAATACTTTAACTTTTTTAGACCAAGAAGCATGTGACATTTCCTGTCGAACACACGAAGTTATCCAATTCTCAACACAGACATAAAAGCGGTCGTCTCTAAATCACTAGACGAACAATTCTTTTTGATGTAACTTTAACCATCTAAAAGTACAAACTACCTTTTCACATTCTTTTATTAAGAAACATTCCAATTCATTCAATAGCACATCGCTAAAAATCATAAATTCCTTACTCAATTCAAGCTGAACTCAGAACTAGAACTTTTGGTTAATAATACCTTCAATTGTTTTCAACTTTACTAACATGCAACAGACCATTCAAACTTTCACAAATGTGATAAATTTTCCAATCATAACAACTTTAACTTGTAATAACATCATCCGGTTAGAATAATCCAATAAGCATATCTCTGTATTATGCTTTCTAGAATATAATTTCTTCATTCAGACAATCCGTCTTCATACTCGTGAATACATAGAATTTATTCTCTTAGTTGAGGCATGCTTAAATATATATAACTCGAATCATATCTCAACAAATCAGTTCACTCAAATAAAAACAACTGAGTTGATTTCAATTATCAAATAATAACATATCAATATACTCTTTTCTTCATGCTGAGATACAGTTCAAACACACAATCTTTCAAAATTCTTTTAGCATGCAAATCAAATATCTTTTAAATCGTATTAGCTCGAGGAAACAGATATCCTGATTGAACTCTTTAACTTTAATCAAACTTACTCGAGGAAAGAAAACTACTATACAATTTAATCTTGTGCTCTCACCATTAATACTTTTGCCGACGACAATTCCTTTCATGAAAATTACAAAACATCCAGATACCAGAATTATCACAGTCCTATGATCGATTCAGAAATACAACCATGATAGACATAGTTATCGCAAACCAAAGAACACACTTTAAAGAGGAGTCATGATTGATAATTCACAAAATAAGAATGAGAAAAGAACTGAGATATAGAAGAATAGTCTCACATAAGTTTTTGCCATCAACTTTTACTCCAATCACACTAGAATAGAGTCCCAAAGAAATAGGGCAATGCCAATCATAAAATAAATAGACCATCAGTGCTTTCATCTAACATTAAAGTTGGCTAACATTTTCACTTGATAAGAATTCTATTAGAAAACGGACATTCACATTAACCCTTGAGGACGAATGAATATATATACAGAATACTTAGAAGAAATCTTTGTAATCTATTCAACCATAACTGTTACAGGTAGATATCTTTACAATTCAAACATCATTTTTCCGGCTAATTCTGTTATCATAAACCTCATATTATTCTATTCACTAATGAAAATCAATTCGGGAGGGTTTTCGGCAACTTACTTTAGACTCCATACCTAATTGAGTCGATTAGCCTAGACTAACTTCTTCTTTACTTGGACATTGCATAGTCCGTATAATCTTTAAAACATTCTGATATTTCTTCCAAAGCTGTTTACACTTTCCAAATTATTTTCTTCTCTGTATACATTACTAATTATTCCACCACTGTACACTTTGGTTTCACACTTGTGAACTTATTCAACATAATTCTCAAGCAACACTGGTAAGGGGGTGAGGTCGTAAGGCCTCTAACTTGACTGTCATAAACACACACATATGACTTAGCATTCATCATTAATGTAATATCATCATAATCACATAGGTCACTCCAAGCAAATTAACACACTTATTTATTTTACAAATTTTTTCCGTCATACATAATTTCAAACAATGAATTTACTTACTCGAGCTCAATATTAATATCTAACTAAATTCCAGCACTTAGCTTCAATTTTACTTACCAACATTTGTCAAATTAGAGAACGTTTTACGGTTTTGAGTATGTCGTTTACTTGATGCCATTGTCCAACTATGGTCTTACACGAAGTCTCACATCGATGCCATGTCCCAAACATAGTCTTACACAAAATCACATATCGATGCCAATGCCATATCCCAGATATGGTATTAAATGGGATCACATATTGATGCCAATGCCATATCCCAGACATGGACTTACATGGGATCACATATCGATGCTAATGCCATGTCCCAGACATGGTCTTACATGGGATCACATATCGATGCCAATGCCATGTCCCAAACATGGTCTTACATAAGATCACAATGCCATAGCCCAGCTATGGTCTTACATGTCATTACGATGCCATAGCCTAGCTATGGTCTTACACGTACTCACATGTACTGCCATGGTCCAACCATGGTATTATCCGTCAATTCATCATTGAACGATCGTACTCATTTCCTGCGTTCTACTCAATTTAATCTTCCAATTCCATTTTCATACCATTATAATATTCATGGTTCAATAACAAAGTCGTAAGACAAAACATTATATTTTCTCTAATTTAACAATTAAACATGAGATTCAACTATATAGACATACTGATTTTACACTGTTCAAACAAGTGTATATACATACATTCCGTCCATTGGGTAATCATATTCACTTAATCAAATAGGTTGGGTACATAACACCATATGAATGCCAACGTACATAGATGAGTTTATCACAACATAAACTTTCATTTCATTTCACTTTTCTACATATCATGAATTTCTATTCACACCTTTCCAAATTTTGAACATCATAAGCACATTTCAATCATCTCAATATCAATTTTAGAATTATCGAAAATAGCTCGGTTAGAAGTCATCTCTGTTTTAACAAAACAATTTTGTTAGAGCCGGGAGATATCACACTATCACGAATATTAATATTGCATGTATAGCTAGACTCACATACACTAGCTTGACTAAACCATAGCTCTGGTACCACTAAATATAACACCTCTTACCTGTATTCGATGCCAAAACAGGGTACGAGGCGTTACAGGACATAAACTCACACAATCATACAAAATCGAGACATGGATTCCTGTCCAATTTAAAACTTTTTATTCACAGGTATATCATCCCTTATATGGGCCCTCGAGGCCCAAAACATACATTGGGTGTGGTTCATCACTAAACTGAGAACTTTCAAAACTTTTACAACCCTTCAAAAATTTTCTTATTTGGCGAGTTACACGCCCGTGTGGCTTGGGACATGCTCGTGTCCTCAGCCCGTCTAACTCTCTTTTTATGAAATCATCAGCAAAACCGGGGCACACAGCCAAGTCACACGATCATATGCTAAGGCCGTGTCCTTCACACGGCTGAGACACACGGCCGTGTCTCTGCCCGTGTGTTTACTACTGGGCATTCTGTTTTACCTAATTAGGCTGTAGGGGACACACGGCCGTATCACACGCCCATGGGGCTAACTGTGTGTCACACATGGCCTAGACACATGCCCGTGTGTCTACCTGTGTGGACAACTACAAGGCTATTTTCGATGCCAATTGCCACCCTTATTTGCACAAATACATACATGACTTCAAGGGCATAATTGAGCACTTAAAACATACTCAAACAAGACATGATCATGATCATTCCATCTTTACTAATACATGCATAAAACTTCATACTTTGTCAAGCCAAAATTATAAATTTGCATGCACTAAGAGTTGAAGTTTACTTCCATTTAACATACTCATGTCTTAGTTATTATCATACCACTCACTCACAATTCCATCATCAAACATCCATAGTCACATCCACAAATCATCCATACCAAACAATTTTAACCATGTCATGTATGACCTTGGCACATGCATGCATATATGAATAAGTTTACAACCAAATAATCAATATGAACCATATCTCATGGCCATATAGAAAATGAATCACCAAATCACTATAAGCCAACACACTTGGCCAACTTAATAATGACATAAATAATCAAAAGACGAAGTCCCTATACATGCCATAAACTTAAAATACTTGTGTTCACTTATACCCAAATGATAGCTTGATAGTGTGATGGCATCTCCGGTGGTCTCCAACTCGAGCTAGCTAAATTAACCTATAAGACATAGGAAAGGAAGAGCAGTAAGCTATATAGCTTGTAACGTTCTGAGGCTTAGGACAGGTATGAAATTCAAAGATAGTAAGCACCAAGAGGGTTACAAACATGAAAATAGTTTGGCACATCGTATTAATCCCTATTCTTCCCCTCTTAGTGACCCTTACCCACTCACCGCCTTATTACTCATTCTTTCACCTTTCTTGTCTCTCCATCTGTAGGAAGTCATAACATGACATAGTAACTACGGCTAGCCATACAAGTTTTCGTGCACTAATGAGCAAGTTTTTCTTTATTTTGTGACTTTTTGACTTTTTTTCTTTATTAATACATCTCACTCATGAATGTTTTTTCGTTGGTTTAGGACTTTTTCTGCTATTACTAATTTACTTTTTGTTTCGAATATTAGGCTAACTTATAGTTCCTATATCACATCAATCTCTCCTATTTCACTCTATTTTTACAAACTCCACCGTGATGTATCTACTTAACCCTCAATACATATAGCTATACGTCTACAGTCGTGCAGTGCAGGACCAAAGAAAAATGACAAATACAAATTAGCGTTTTTAGGCTCGAGGTTTGTAATGAAGTTAATCAAGAAGTGTTAACAAGCTCAAAAATTGGTATTAAGGGTGAAATAGAAATAGATAAGGTTTTTGGCTCTAGATGTGTTTCAAACAATGTCTTTGGTCATCCTCGAATATCTCAATATGCACAAATTTAATCAACCAAACAAACTAATATTCAACCATTTATCATTCATATTAGCATGTTCGTTTCCTTGTATTTTCTATATCATTTGATACAATTGATTGCTTAATACCTATTTACAGTGTAACATATAGAACTTAGTAGTCTAATAAAAAAAATTAAGACCACTTATTATCATGCCAAATTTATTTATAAACACAAGCAACCTATGTACATGCTCTTAACTAATCACTTGTATTTCTACAAGCTTAAGCACACCAAAGCCAGGAAAGAATAAAAGAAAAATGTAGAAATTGAAAATAAACAAGTTTTCTATATTACATGTAACACCCCTAACCCATATTTGTCGTCGAAATAGGGTTACGAAGCATTCCAGTAAAAACGTAACATAAAACATACATTTCAAAAAATTTATATAAACATATCATAGTTCATTCATTTACATGCATATAGTCCATTAGCCGAGCTTTTGAGGCCTTAAAAACACTTTAGAAATAATTGTGGACTAAATTGGAAACATGTGGAACATTTAAGAAAAAAAATGAAAAAATTAAATTGCAAGGGTCACACGATCGTGTGGCTAGGCCGTGTGACTCACACAGCTGAGAGACACGTGCCATGTAACAATCAAAATAGGGACACACGATTGTGTCTATGCCCATGTAACTTCTAAAGTTGGGTCACACATCCAAGCCACATACCCGTGTGCCAAGCTGTGTGCTAGGCCATGTAAGAGCTTGACTTGCAAACCTTAAAACCTACAGGGGACACACGACTGAGTCACTCACTCGTTTCTCAGACCATTTGGACATGAAATTGGCCAAATTCAAGTCATTTCCATCACCAATACAAGCACTTACCTAAAAGCAATTTTTGCCCAAACTCAAAGTACCAAAACCTGACCAAAACATGCATGAAATGACCACTTCAATAGACCATTATCATTCAACCAATATGCTATACAAGGCACCTCAAATGCAATCATTCAAATATTACCTAAACATGTATACATACCAAATTTCAATCATGCTCATCAAGTCCAATACCTTTCAAAAACATACCTATCTTGACCATTTTGAAACTATTCTATCACATACCATATTGGCCATTGAAACATGCATCAAAACTTAGCCATATTAACACATACTAACAAGGCACCAAAATACCAAAACTACATCAACGAAAACAACATATATATGCCAAACTTATCAACTAAACATTCAACTAAATGTCATTTCAAGTCTACCTATACATGCTATTATAACCTTGGCCAAAACACCAAAACTATCAATATAATCGCCGGATGGTGTGATAGGTCTCCGACAAGCTTCCAAACTGGTCGAGCTTTCGATTATTTATAAAACATAGGAAAGAAAACTAGGTAAGCACATAATGCTTTATAAATTCATAAAACATGAACATAACTTACCATTTCAATACATAATATTCAAATTAAGCATGATATGATCCAACCATAACCTTGGCACAAGCCTAAGCACCATCAACAACACATGTTAGTGTATTAACACATAATTCACTTGAATTATCATAAGGTAAGCTAGGTGTACATGAACATATTTACCTTTGAATTCATCATTTTCATGAAAATTAATATACTTTCATTAAACATTTCCATTTCAATCTTTTCCATAAATTTATGGTATAGTTAATTTGAACACTTACCATTCCTTTCCCTTTCATGCCCGTTGAACCATTTAGAATATCATCGAATACTCGGGAAAGCTCACATGACATATAACCGTAACATTTCCTTTTCCTTTACATCGTTTCTCACACATATTGTGAAATGGGCCTACTCACACGAGCTGTGGGTCGAAATGTAAGCTACACGATACTGCTTACACGAGCTATGGAGTATTTGCAACAAATGCAGGACCTCAGCCATTGGTTGGACATTCAAGACCAACACCCGGAACATGATAACCCTAATGACATGTCATTTATATCCTACGAATTCCTAAGGTCTAAACAAGGCTCGATAATCGTCGATACATCGTTGGATATGCGTCATTTAGTTATATGGACAAAAATACATGAACATGTAAATCAATATAACATTAAAAGGTTATTTAATCATATGAACTTACCTTGACAAACAAAGCGTAAAAATGTAGTCGATCAATCTGAGGCTTTCGCTTTTCCCCGATCTAAATTCGTACGAGGTCTATCTTGATCTAAATAGATAAATTCAATTCATTTAATACTTCCATTATTCAATTCAGTCAACATTTCATATTTTTGTAAAATTACTATTTTGCCCCTAACTTTTTAATATTTTTATAATTTAGTCCTTAAGCTCACAAATTGAAATTTAAACATTTTCATCCTTATTTCATGCTAGTCAGATTCGCTAGGGACCTATATCAACTCACACAAATAAGCATTTCACAAATTTACCATGGAATTTTACTACTTTTACAAATAAGTCCCTAAATGACATTTTCATCAAAAATCACTTTACAAAACTTGTTTATTTAACAATAAAGACTTATAATCTTTCATGGAACTTCAAGAATCATATAAGAAAATTCATGGAAAAGCCCAAACTCTTGTTCATTTAACAACTAGTCCCTAGGCTAGCTAGGTTAAGCTACAACGATCTTGAAAACATAAAAATCATTAAAAACGAGAAAAAAATAACACTTACATGCAATGGGAAATGCTAGCCGAATGCTCAAGGTACAACAATGGAGGTTTCTTTCTTATTTTTGGTGGAGAATTCCATTTAGGAAGATGAACACTTATTTTTCTTTTATTTGTTTTGTGCTTAATTTATTAATAACTATTATAACCTTTGTTTTTGTCATTAAAATCACTTAATTATATGTCCATCTTTGGCCACTAACATAATAAATGGTCTAGTTACCATCTAAGTCCTCTCACATTTAAGTTTCATAGCTAATTGATACCTTTAACTAATAGAACTCTACATTTGCACCTTTTACGATTTAGTCCTTTTCACAAAATTAAGCATGCAAGCGTCAAAATTTCCTAACGAAATTTGTATACGACCCCATTAACATTCTATATACATTAAAATAATAAAATAATAATTTACTCATCCAATTTGTAGTCCCAAAACTATTGTTCCTATTTCATTAAAAATGGGTTGTTACATTACCCTTTACACTTTAGTTGACATATTGTCCTCAATGTGTAACCCATAAAAAGATAAGGAAAAAAGTTACCTGATTGATTGTGGTTGATCCAACTGCTAATAGTGGGTTCTTCTTCCTTTGATCATTTAGAGTTTGAATTGTTTGTGTCTCCTTTGTTTTGGGTTCCTGCATAGAAAATATAAACAAAATGCAACATAACTAAAAAATCTACTTATTAATCCTACTCATACAAAGTCTAAATCAAAATCATCCAAAATTTAATACAAGTCTTCCCAAAAATAAAAATGTTCAATCATTCTCTTCAAAATCCATCTCCTCACTTCTGTCATCCTCCTCGCTTTCTTGCCTTTCTACTTATTACTCCATATTTGTTGGCCAAAACATGTCTGGTGTATAATTGGGGATGTTGTTTTGCCTAGAAAATTTTTGGAAAATCAGCGCCAATTCTTGCATCCACTATATCATCCAATCTAGCCTTCTATGACTACTTTCATCAACTTCTTATTGAGATTGTGTTAACATCTAGGATGCAGCTGGTGTAGCTATCACGTCTTGTTGTCGCTTGTTCCAATGTTTTATCTGTTTGGCTTTCTACTCAATGTATTGTTGGAATGAGGCGTCCCCGATGATACTTCTAGATGGTTTCAGTGACTGCTCAGTGGATGTCTAGGTACACCCGCCTTTTAAGGATGTCACTAGATGGGGAAAGAAAACGCCCACCTTTTGGCTACTAATACATCTCTTAATGTTCTGGTGGATCAATTTATCAATACACACCTTCTTTTTCTGCAAGATTGTATAATAAGACTGCTCGAAAAGTATTAACGTTAGAAACATTTAAAGTAGGTAGTATTCATGTGCACACAAATTGAATCCACATTTTAGCCTTTGGAAACATAATGGCTTGATGAAACAACACGGGAACATTAGTACCTTCAGTCAAAAAGTTTATAATGTTATCCATAACTATTTCTTGAAAATATTCCAAATTAGTTTCATCAAGAAATTCTTTTTCATAGTATGGAGCATTATAAAGTCACAAATAATTAGATGGGTTACTCGCACTTCTTTCTCTCACATAGGTCACATATGGCCTTCAGTATTTCTAGATTCTTGGTCTCGTAATGATACATAAAACTCTTGAACAATAGAGAACATAACATTATCTTTAGGGATCATTGAAAAACGTTCCCACCAATGATATATTACTAAAGGCTATATGTCCGTACAAAAAATCATCGATGGATCAATATCACTTCTTGGATAAAGGTTTTTCCTTGTAATTCAGGAAAATATTTTCCAATGGGTTTACAAAATTAGAGGGTTTGTAACCGTTGATGGTTCAGGTTCATTGGTTCATCTAAATTTTCTAGAAGGCATGATTAAACTAATAACCAAATCAATTTATCAAGCAATATTTAATAGAACAGTAACAAGTTTGAGTTAGGAACTCTTAACCTCGAAGAAATCTTTGAAGTCCTTTTCGTACGCATTGGTTTATCGTTCCTTTAAGTGCTCCCCTCGTTTGCCACACCGAAATATTTTGAATGATGAGGGATTTCACACTAATTCCAAGAAGAGAGTGAGAATTGAGACTTTAGGGTTTAAAAGTTTTTAATGATTTAAGAGGATTAAGGAGTAAAGGGTTGTTAAATATATTTATGAGGTGTATTAGGGTTATAAAAGAGGTATTTTTAATGGTGCCAATCGTGTAAAAATAAATGTTTAGCCACCTCTTGGACAATTGGGTTGGGTCAACCCTGTAGAAAATTACAGCGATGTCGTGACACAAGGGTTCCGTGATGTGACACATCTTTTAGTTTGGAAATTTGGGGAGATTGTCATCCATGTCGAGATATAGGAGTGTAGTGTCGCGACATCAAGTTGTTGTCTTTAGGTCTTGCATTCTACACAAAGTGTCATGGCTCGAGGTTGTCGTGTTGCAACACTGGCTCTATGTTAGCCCAAATTTCCATCTTTGAGGATGTCTCAATCTTGAATGAACATCTATCAAATAAAAGTTAACATCTAAACTCTACAGTTAGTTAAATATACAATAATTTAGAATAGTTAGGCAATTCAAATATTTTTTATGTTTTACTGCCTATATCTATGGGAATAATAAAACTTCTCGGGTCTTTTAATTTTTGGGGAACCTGTCTTGAGATAATAGCACTGTAGGAAGTTATTATACTAACTTGTTCACCTACCTTAATTTTCCTACACCTAAACATAATTTCCTTTAAAAACTTGGCGTACTTAGGAACTTTATATTATCCAGATTAAGGCCAGGTTAACATTTAATGTTTTGAACAAGTCCAGGAAACTTATGAATTCATCATCATCCCGCTTTTGTTTTTCCTCTAGTCTTGAGGGGAATGAGATTTTTTTCACCGATAAAATTTTTAGTTATTTCCTTCTCTGTATCCACTTCTGGTGTGGTTACCTCCTCTGGCTCTGGCTCATTTTTAGCCTCTAAGGATTCCACTTGAGGATCGTCATTATTTTCCACAATTGTCTCTGAAGTAGTGGTTTTTCAGCTACTCAGTACTTTACCCGATCGGAGCACAATCGCTTTCACGTGCTCTTTAGCTTCTCTCTGTGGATTATCTTCCGTGTTTTTGGAAATACCTGTGCTAATTTTTGTTTTGGTGTCACCCATCACGCTCATCAAATGGCTCATTTGATCCTCGAGTTTAGTCAATGTTCTTGTTAAATTGCTACACTTAGGCTGCACTTTCTTGACATCTATTCTCATTCACTACATCTCTCTCTCAATTCTATCCAGATGTCGACCATATTCAGTATGGTCACTTAGGTTGTCCCTATCCTAGGCTTTCTGCAAATAAGGAGGTTGGTAATTAGTGCTTTTAGTTTGATTTGAATTATTACTGCTCCTTGGTTCCCTCCCCATCTCAGATCTGGGTGATCTCTCTAACCGGGATTATATATATTGAAATAAGGGTTTCCAACCCTATTCCAGATGTAATTTACATCTTCATTAGGATTGTTGATATAGTGGAAGAGTAGTTTGTCTCCCTCGTGCATCTATGGTGCAGAAGTAGATTCGATACAGTTGAGTCTGTCCACTAAATGTTAATACTTGTCATCCTTTTGGATAGCCTTTATCATGGCAAGTTTCAGGCCATTTGTGAATCATTCAATTTGCCACTAAAAATAGTTTAATTACATGTTCTCAATGATTCTGTATGCATCCTTGTACATTCTGTTCATAAGGACTCCTGCTACTACTGCATTTAATCTAGATCGTGCATTTGCATTCAACCCATAATAAAATACCTACAATCACATCCACTTAGGGAATCCGTGATGCGGACATTTCTAAACCAACATTTTAAAATGTTCCCAAGCCTCATAGAAACTTTCTCCTTCCATCTATCTGAAGACAACAATATCTCTTTTGATCTGAACCACTTTGTTGGTAGGGAAAACTTCGGTAAGAATTTTCCAGCAAGTTCATCCCGTCATGGTTGACCCTGATGCCTGTAAATCTAACCAAGAAAATGAATTTTCAATTAAAGAAAAGGGGAATAACTGAAGATGAATAGTGTCATCAGTAACCCCGTTATTCTTAAAAGTATCACAAAGTTTGAGAAACCATGTTGATTCGGATCCTCTGTCATTGTGCCCCTAAATTGTAAGTTATTTTGGATCATCTAAATTATTTTTGGCTTGATCTCGAAATTATTCACTAATTAATTGGCCTTGTTATGCTTTCCTAAACCATATCTAAACTTGGTAGTGCATAGTCTCTTAAGGTTCTCTCGTTACGAGCCATCTACACGTTTGCGAGAAACTATGGTGCTAGTGGGTTTCCTAAAACATTATCGTCAACATCACCAAATAGTGGATTTTCACGTGGTATATTACTTTCAGTAGTTGGTGGTGGAACTTGCATCTGCTGTTGCTGCTATTGTTGCTTTTAGTGATTTTTTCAAACTATTCTCAATGGATCTATGGCTGCTACAATAGGCATGCCTCTATTGCGAGTCATACACTAAATCTAGAAAGAAAGGATTTGTAAATAAAATAAAATAAAATCGTATCTATTTCCTAAAAATTTCCTAATCATTATTTTTAAATGAAAAAAAAATCAAACTAGTGACATTACCTCCCCGGCAACAGTGCCAACAACTTGACTGTCTTCTGACGTACTAATGTCTAGAGTGTGAATACTGCAATAAAATATAGAAGTACGGGGCAGTATTCGTAAGTATACGGGTTGAGTTGTAATATAGTTTTACAACGAAGTAGGTGAGTGCTCCAAGGATCGTACCAAGGGAGGTGAGTGCTAGATTAATTCTAACTTAAAAACTAAAAGATCTAATTAGTACTTTAAATTAGTTATAGTACAAAAACATAAAATAAAGTATTTTTAGGGGTTTTATAATAATAAAACAAAATATCATAAAATAAATAAACTTCAAGAGATAATAAAGGAGAATGAATCAAATCTTGATTATGGGTGATTAGCTTGCTTCAGTAATCTCCATCAACTGTTGTTACGGGTACTCGTCAATCAACTAGTCACTACCGCAGCAGGATTTTCCGATATTCCACTAACATAATGAGTCAACAAGGACTACTTACCTATCGACCTTACAGTCCAGACTAGCTTGGGGTGAAGGTGTTTACAGATGGGTCATACCAATTTTGGGTTAATTCCAACCTTGATGACTTATTGGGGTTGTTAAGCCTAGGGTTTGTTTCATGTTCTACCTTTCTCAAATAGTTGATCCATCGAGTAACCTGAGTTACCTTAAAAAATAGTCAATAGATCATACCTCCACTCGGTAATACCCCATAGAGGGATTAGTTCCTTATGATTTTCATAGACAATATAGAGTCAATATAAAGAGAAAGCATGCTAATTAAATCGATAGTATAGAGTATATGAAAGAGCCTAATTGTATTGAGTTTAATCATGAATCCACAAGGTTTGAATGCTTTCCATAATGAAGATCTCTTGAGAACAACAAAGAACAACTGAAATAAATTCTAAGATCGAGAAAAGAAAAACTAAACTAAATTTACTAAAGAAAGCTAGGCTAAGTGAATGATGTCTATAACATGTGCCAAAAAAGCCTATTTATAGTGTTCAAGTGGTTGTCGTCTTCAACCCTAGGTTAGTTGACGTTCCCCAGATTTAAGTTTGATTGTGCAAACCAAAACGTCCATGTTTTGTATTTGATTTTTATCCCAGATTATATGTCGTGACACACTAGGACCTGTGTAGCGACACAACAGTCAATATATTCTTTTTTCGATATCCACAGGGGTATGTCGTGACACCCTTAGGTTGTGTCACGACATTGAAGGCAGTCTTAAGGTTTCTCCATTTTTCTCCCTATGTTGTGACATCAGCAATCTCGTGTTGTAATGTAACAACTAGTATCAGTTTAATATGCCTTCTAAAGGCCTCTTGTACACTTACAAAGTGCATTTGCTCACCCTTAGGCCTTATTCAGCCCCTAAGGTTAATCAAAGACTCAATTTGTACATTTTATGAACTTATTAAAAACTTAAGAAAACGTAATTCAAACTTACTAAAAATACTTGTTTTCAAGGTTCTAAAGTGCAATAATTAGTTTAATCTACAACACCAAATCACAACTGATCATATATACATTGATGCCTATGGGATTTTCATTGTAGTGCCTTTGTGTGATGTAGTTCACTTACGTGCCCGAGTCTGTTTTTATTAAGATTGCATTAGGTAAAACATTAAAATGAATTTTGAAATTAGAATATAAAATGTGTATTGGTTAAATGGTGTTTGTAATGATCTGATAATATAGAATGGTATTAGAGGCACATATATGTGAAATGTGTTTCAAGATAGCATGTGAAATTCCATGCAAACCAGTTTATATGAGCCTAGAGGGTTGATACAAAAATATAGTGAATCAGTAGATTCAATACGGAAATGAGATAATGATACGTTCAATGACTTGAATTGAAATGGAATTGAATGTATTAATGCTAATATAAAGTAAGGTTTGATATGTTATATTTATATAATTAATTGGCAACAATTGAGATGTAAATATATGCATGATTGGTAATAGATTATTAATATGATATGAATAAATTATATTGTAATTGATGGCATTGTATGAAATTGAAAAACTTGATATTATATAGTTGAAATGTGATTTTGCAATGGTATATTTATCTTTTTACCATGTTATTTAAATGACTTGAATCATGAAAGTACCACTCAGCTTTATTGCTCAGCGTACGGTTGTTATTTTGTGTGCAGGTATTAGGGAATCTCAAAGTATTGGGAATTGATTTAGCATCCAAACTGCAACTATTGACTTAGAAAAGGTTGTGTAGTTCCTTTATGTTTTGATATAAGGCATGTACTAAGGTTTGGAGTTAGTTTTGTATCAAATGGTCATTTTGTGTCCCAAATTGGCAATGCCATGTGAGTTTAATGTTATAAATTTCTAAATTCTTATAAAAGTTTAGCTTAAGTATTTGGAAAGGGTTAAATGCTTGAAATGTTGCAATAGAGTATAAGATGACTCGATTTTAAGTTGAATTGGTTAGTTAGGTGTTTTTTTTGATGAAAATGATGATGAAATGGTCTTGTTTGAGCTAATTGGGAACATGTATCTTATTGAAATGCTCGATCTGAAGTATAACTTGTTTGTACAGATGTTATGAAAATTGTACCATTTAGGCCTTTTGGAAATAGACAGTCACGTCACGATATCGGGAACTTAACGTTGCGATGGGATCAAGTTAGTGAGTTTTGTCGCGATGAGGAACCCTTGAAGTTGTTCTATTAACCTGATAGTTTAAAATTTTTTAAATTTGGTCCCTATTTGATCCTAAGTCAACTCAAGAGCTTTCATAAGCTCGTATAAGACCTAGAAATGATTGTATAATACAATTTAAATTAGTAGTATAATTATTAGCATGTATTCATAGTTAAATTAGATTGTATTTGATCGTAATTGCTCTGGAAACAAATGTGGCATCCTGTAGCACAGACCTGGTGACCTAGCCGTGTATGGGGTGTTATAGGGGCATTATATTTCTATATCTAATAATCACAAATGAGATACTTGATTTTGATCTACCCTTATTGGTAAAGGAGTTTCAATGAGAGTGTGCCTCTGTAATATCATGAATTAGGGCTTAATCGGAATAGTGGTTTCGTGACCACAAATCTGAGATAGAAATAATTATTTTATAATTATTTTGATGATTATGATTGTGTGAAAATTTCGTGATGAAATTCTATGCCTAAAGTGCTTAAATTGAAAGTAGGGACTAAATCGAATAAGTTGCAAAATTTACATTCTAGAAGTTTTTAGTATGAAATTGCATTGAAATATTAATTAGGAGATCTTAAATAGCAATTTGACCAATTTTAAGTTCATGGACAAAATTAGGACATGGAAGGAATTTTTGGAAAGTTTAGTAGTAAGGGCATTTTGGTGATTTAGTTATTAAAATGAATTAAAAACAAAATTAAAAGTCAATTTTTGTCCATCTTCTTCATTAGGCCGAAATTTCAAGGGGTTCTCCATAGTTAGGGTTTGTTTCAAGCTTCCAAGCTCCATAATCAAGAGAAATGAGATTCAAGTCGCGATCGAGAAAAAGAAAAGATTGTGGACTAAATTGCAAAATCTTTATATTTTGGTATCAAGGTAAGTTCATGTGTAAATAATGTAGCATAATTGTTATTTTCAAGTTATTGATGTTAATTATATGATACGCTGATTTTTAATCGTGAAATATTATGCTTTGTGGTTAATGTTGAGTAATATGCAAATTATGTTTACTACTTGATAAATATGAATTGCTACCGAGTATCGGTTCCGATATTCCATGGAAGATGACAAATGTGAGATCGAGGGAAAAAGCCCGTTTGAACCTTAGGAATAGATTAGGATACAAGTGACATGTCACTAGGATGGTTGAGCATCCGAACTCGTTGAGTTGAGTCCGAGTTCACTTATGGATGCGAATGTCCGAACTCGTTGAGTTGAGTCCGAGTTCGTGAGATGTAACTAGGCATCCGAACTCGTTGAGTTGAGTCCAAGTTCACTTATGGATGCGAACGCCCAAGCTCATTGAGTTGAGTCCGAGTTCACTTAGGGGCGGGTTACATGATTTCTTGATTACATATGAGGCACTTATGTGCAAATTATCCGTGTATCCGAGTTGTATTTTGATGTGTTCAACGGGTGAAATTTCTAGTGAAATGAAAGAACACTTAAGATGCAAGCGACGTATTGGTAAGTGTTGTGAAATGGACACTTTGGACAGGTATGTTCTTAACCCTCGGGTTGATAATAGATACAACAACGATAAGGTGGTAAGATGATGAATGATGTTTAGAAATATGACATATGTTTTGGTGATACCATGCTAAAGTTGTTTGGTATATTTGTATTGTTATGTTACTTGTTATTTACATATGAACTTACTAAGCATTTATGCTTACTCCCTCCTCTTTATTTACTGTAGTTTTGAACAAGCCAGCTCGGGAATCGGGACGGGTCGAAGGTTCGATCAGACTATCTAAAGGACTTTCATCTGGGTAAATGGCTTGTAAACTTAAGTATGGCATGTATAGCAATATACTTATTTTGTGTAAATAATTTTATGATATAGCCATGATTGGTTGAGAAAATATTTGATATTGATAAGTCATGGTGATGGTTAAATTTAGATCATGTTTGATATCGTGGAAGTTTAATAGGTTATCTAGTTCATAACAACTCATGAAAAGATGAAACTTGCCTTAAAACAGAATATTGCTGCAGCAATGACATGAATTTGAAAAATCACTAAAAATAGTATAAATGGAACTAAATGATGAGTAAGTTATGAAATTGAAGCTTAATAAGTCTATTTTCATGTGGATTGAACAAAACTGGCATATAAATTATATTTTATGAGATATTTAAACTTTTGTGAAACAGGGCCAGAGTGATTTCTGGATCCCCTGTTATGACTTTAAAAATTCATAATAAATTTTACAAAAATAATTAGAAGTTTTTCTTTATATGTACAGATTCCTTATTGAGTATAGTTTTGAGAGAAACACATCTCATAGTTATTGAAATTCTGTATAGAGAGATATCTGATTTGTAATACACAGAGGTCAGAGCAGTCGAACCCTGAAATAGGGGAGACTTTAACTAATAAAATGTACTAATTGGCCCAACCAAAAATTCTAGAAAACAATTAGTAAATAGATATATGAGTCTAGATTTAGGGAAAATTTATAGATTTTGATTTTGAGTTTCGTAACTCAAGATATGATTTTTCTTGTAACTGTGACGCGGGGTAGCTAGAAAGCTGTGAATGTAGAAACAAATGATTTGAAGTTCTTAATTTGATAAATTATGTTCGGGAACTCCTCAAGCTCGACTCCCGCGACGGTTTCGGGCGTGGAGGCGTTACAGCCTTTTTTTTCTCTTGATTGTTTAAGAAGAAATATTTTCATGTTGTTGCCAAATTCTTCGACATAAAGATAGCTCCTAAGATCAACAAATTTATTTTTGAAATATACGATGCTTCCAAATGTTAAAGGATTGCAATTATTTTCAGAGTTTGCATATATGTGATTTCACCCTTTTCTTAAGGGTAAGTATGTTGTTATGTAACAGCCCATTTTTAGTCAAATCGGAAATGTAGTTTTGGGACAACAAATCCAAAGTCAAAATAACTATTATATTATTATTTTAATGTTTACAGTATGATTAAATGATTGTGTGAAAATTTCTTTAAGAAATTTTATAGTTTGTGTGTTCAATTTAATAAAAAGAACTAAATCGCGTGAAGTGTAAAATTTGAGTTCTATTAGCTAAAGGTGTATATAGCTATAGAATCTTAAATTAGAGGTCCTTATGTTGTAATTAGACCATGGTTAATGTGAGTGGACATATTTGGACATAATATTAATTGTTTTAAATGTTGTAAATTAAGGTTAAAATTGTAATTTAATAAATTAAACTAAGTAAAATATGGTAAAAGATGTTGTCATCTGCCTAAATGGTTTTTCATCCACCGAAAATTGAAGCCAAAATCTTCCATTGGAGCTTGCTAATTCGGCTAAGCTAAATTTGGTGCATGGTTAGTGTTTTTCAATCCGTTTTTAATGATTTCTATGTTTTTGGAGTTGTTAAACTTAATGTAGCTAGCCCAGGGACTAATTTGCAAAATTTTTAAAGGTTTAGGGTTTTTCCATTAAAGAATCTTGGTGTGTTTTGATGTTTGATGATAGAAAATGCATGCTTGTTGTTAGATAAACAACATTTGTAAAGCGATTTTTAGTAAAATGTTTAATTAGGGGTTAAATTGTGAAATGTATAAATTTCATGGTTAAATTGTGAAATAAATGAAAAATATGGGCTGCTAGGAACCTAATTGAAATTTGGCTAGCATGGGTTTTGGTTGAATTGCATGAATTTGTGATTTTATGAAATAAGGACAAATTGTAAAAATGTTGAAATGTTAAGGGAAAAAGTGTAAATTTGCCTTGATGTGTATTTTGGACTACATTGAGTAGAGAGATTATTAAATAAGTTATATTTGATATTATTTAGATCAAGAAAGGAAAAATATGGATTTAGATAGGGGAAAGAACAAGGTTTCAAATTAATCAAGTTATTACGTCGTTTTTGCATTCGAGGTAAGTTCGTATGTAATTAGCTTTGTTATAACTGTGTTTTAAATGCTTTGAAATTGCATAAATTGTAAAACGACATTACGAACATATTCGACAATGATTCAATAAGTGACGAATCCTAGTTGAACCATAAGAATAGATTAGGATACAGATGACATGTTATTAGGGGTAATGTGATTTAGGTGCAGGTCCGTATGTCCTACAGGTGGCTGAGTTATCTAGCACGTGTTGCAGATTCTCGTCAGCTTGTGTGAGCAACACCATGTAGTTTTGTCATGACTGTCAGCTTGTGTAAGCAGACCCGTTGATAGCTCTAGTGTGAGCATTATATGTGATACGAGAATGAGATAGCTTCAGCTATATTTGTGGTACTTAGGGCGCGAGATTGCCGAGTATCCGATAGTATTTTGAATGGTTCAATGGGTAAATCAATCATTTGGATGAGTGTTTATTAGATACTATATGGCACAGGTATGTACATAAACCGTACAAGCACTGATTCAAAGAAACTTGTGAAATGTATAACTAATCTTGTGAATAGAAATTGTGGTAGGCTGATGGTTTAAATTGAGATATGTTATGATATATTTCAATTGCTTAAATTGTTCATATTTAATAAGTTAAGTTTATTGCTATACGAACTTACGAAGCTTTATAGCTTACTTTGTTTATTTTTCGTGTTTTATAGTGAAATCAAAGCTAGCTCAAATTCGGGATTGTCGGAGACTTCATCACACTATCCAACTATCACTTGGTACTTTTGAACTTAAGTATTTTGAGTATATGGCATGTATAGGAACTTTGGTCATTTTGGTTATGGATTGATAATGAATTTAGCCATTTGGATTGGCTTGTAAATGTAAATGTTTTGGTTTTGTATGTAGCCATGAGATTTGGCTTAATTTGGTTGTTTTAGTTGTGAATATATATGTGTATATGGCTTTGGTTAGGTGATTAAATATGGTTATGTTATGCTTATTAATATTTGGTAACTATAGGTATTAAATGGTTGAGAATTGAATTTGGTATGCTTGTAAGATTAGGCTAAATGATGCAAAATTGGGAATGTTCATATTGATGATTTGAGATTATGAGTGTTGGCATGAAATTTTATAGCATATTTTTGTATTTTTGTGATATGTATTGGTTGGCATTGAAATCGTATAATTATGCTTGGTTGAGAGTAGATGAATGCCTATATATGCCATGTTTTGATGCCAAATGGATTGTTTTAGGTCTGTGCAAAGTTGGGCGGCAAATTGGCTTGGTAAACAACCTATTTTTGTCCATACGGGCAGAGACACCAGTGTGTGTCTTAGCCGTGTGTGACACATGGTTAGGTTACATGGCCGTGTGTCCGCTGATGTTGAAATAGAAATCAAGTCAGTTTGCTCCACACGGCCCAGCACACGGGCGTGTGACTTGGCCATGTGGCATAAGTCAGTACCTACAGGTTTGGCATGACTTACCACATGGCCTGGCACACAAGCATGTGTGGCCATATCTTAGGGCATACCGGCTTGGTACATGAGCGTGTGTGTTGGCTGTATGACCCAAGTCAGAGAGTTACACAGGGTAGGACACGAGCTGGAACAAGACCATGTACTCCTATTTCGAACGTCTACACAGCCGGGCCACACGGGCGTGTGTCCTCTGTAGTTTGAAAATTTTTCTAAGTGTTTCAAAAATTTCCTAAGTTCTTGGTTTAGTCCCGAACCACCTAAAATGTAGGTTTATGCCTTGTAGGCTTATTTTAGGGACAATGTGAACGATAATGAATGATGAGTATATAAATTTGTGAAATGTGTGTGAAATGTATGATAAATTGTGTTATAAGTCTGGTAATGCTCCGTAACCCTATTGTAGCATTGAATACGAGTGAGGGGTATTACATTTATTAGTATGAGAGCTACGGTTTAGTCGATTCTCGGACTAACGTAGCGTAATGAGATTCTAGCTACACATGCCATATATATAACTTGTGATAGTGAGATTTCTCCTAACAGGTTAAAATGTGTTTTTATATAGTAAATGGATCCCAATCGAACTGTAGCTGATAATGTTGAAAGTAATGTACCTACCTCCATTCACGAAGTAGCAGAATTAGAGTCGAGACCCATATTGGGTAGCCAGGGAGGAAAGGCTAAATAAGCCTTCTTCCAAATGATGAACGAGTGGTTTACGAAGTTTGTTTGAACAAATTTGGCTGCTCAATAACCTCCACCCCCACTAATTACGAACTAGTTCCTATAGCCCCTCAAAGTGTGGAATTTTTAAGTTCAATAAGCCGCTAGTTGATAAGATTCAAAAAACATGGAGTCAAAGAGTTTAGAGCTGATGTTGACGACGATCCTAAGAGAGTCGAGTTTTGGCTTGAAAATACGATTCGGGTATTTGATGATCTTTCTTACACACCAGTTGAGTGTTTAAAATGTGTCGTAAAACTTCTGAAGGACACAATGTATCAATGGTGGAATACTCTAGTATCAGTGGTGTCGAGAGAAAGGGTCACCTGGGAATTCTTTCAACCTGAGTTCAGAAAGAAATACATTAGTTAACAGGTTATCAATAAAAAATACAAAGAGTTTTTGGAGCTGAAACAAGGCCGTATGTCTGTGACTGAATACGAGCGAGAGTTTGTAAGACTCAGTAAGTATGCATCGAGAGTTCGTTTCTACTAAGGCGATTATGTGCAAAAGATTCGAAGATGGACTGAACGAGGATATCAGATTGTTAGTCGGGAATCTAGAGTTGAAAGAATTTGTTGTGCTAGTTGACCGAGCTTGCAAAGTCGAGGAATTGGGCAAAGGAAAAAGAGAAAAGTAGATTTCGAAGTTAGAGATTTGAGAAAGATATCGATGAGTAAACCATATCAATCCTCGTCAAAGAAATAATGAAATTTTTATATTTGTTCAAATGCTTCAATCGAGTATCCAAATAGAGATCGTGGAAAACAATACTCAAGTCCTAAAACACAAGCTACATCAGTATCGAGTGTTGGCACGTGAGAAACAACAAACACGAGTGTCAATAGTGCGGTTGACGACATTTTGGTGAGTGCTGGATGAATAATAGGGGCTGTTTTAAATGTGGCTCGCAAGATCATTTCACTCGAGATTGCCCAAAATTAGCTATTAAAGATAAATTTTAGAATGCAAGATAGAGTAACACAGCTACTAGAGAGAGGCCACCTAGAAATACGGGAAATGTAACCAGTAGTAAAGGTGCGACAAAAGATTTAGTTGTGAGATCCGAGGCTAGAGCACTTGCCAGAGCTTATGTTATTTGCTCTTGCCAGAGCGTCATCACCAAATGTTATCATTGGTACATTTTCTCTTTATGACACTAATGTTATCATTGGTACATTTTCTCTTTATGTCATCACCAAAAATTTGCCTGTTGATTCTATCGAGTTTGTAATTAAAGTGTCGAACCCCTTAGGCAAATATGTTTTAGTTGATAAAGTTTTCAAGAGATGTCCTTTGATGACTCGAGGTTACTGTTTTCCGGCTAATTTGATGCTTTTTCCATTTGATGAATTTGATGTGATACTGGGTATGGATTGGTTATTTCTGCATGATGCTGTTGTGAATTGTAGATGAAAGGCTATTGAATTGAAATGTCAGAATAAAGAAATCATTCGGATTGAATCTGATGAATCGAGTGGATTACCTGTTGTGATATCATCGATGTTAGCTTAGAAATATTTTAGAAAAGCTTGTAAAGCTTATCTTGAGCTTGTAAAGCTTATCTTGCTTATGTACTGGATGCAAAAGTGTCTGAATCAAAGATTAAATAAGTGCCAGTAGTCTGTGAGTATCCGGATGTGTTTCTAGAAGAGTTACCGGGGTTGCCACCGATTAGAGAGGTCGAATTTGCCATTGAATTAGTACCTGGAACATCACTAATATCTACAGCTCCGTATAGAATGGCTCCGACAGAGTTGAAAGAATTGAAAGCTACAGAGTTGAAAGAATTGAAAGCTAAGTTGAAAGAATTAATAGATAGAGGTTTTGCGCAACCTAGTTTTTCACTCTGAGATGCGCCAGTGTTATTCGTAAAGAAGAAAGACAGATCAGTGGGACTTTGTATTGATTATCGTCAACTCAATAAGGTTACGATAAAGAACAAGTATCCTTTGCCAAGAATCGATGATTTGTTTAATCAATTTAAAAGGACGACAATGTTCTAGAAGAATGATTTGAGATCTAGCTATTATTAGTTGCAAGTGAAAGATTCGAATGTGCCGAAAACTGTGTTTAGAACAAGGTACAAGCATTATAAATTTCAAGCTATGCCTTTCAGATTAACTAATGCTCCTGCAGTTTTTATAGACTTGATGAATCAGATTTTTAGACAGTATTTAGACAGATTTGTTGTTGTATTCATTGATGGCATTCTGATTTTATTCACAAGATGAGTCTGAGCATGCCAATCATTTGAGGATTGTGCTACAAACTTTGAGAGATAAGCAATTGTTTGCTAAATTTAGTAAATGTGAGTTTTGGCTCTGAGAGGTCGGATTTTTGGGACATATTGTTTTAGCGGAAGGTATATGGGTTAACTTAAGCAAGATTTCTGTAGTTGTTGATTGGAAACCACCAAGGAATGTATCTGAAGTTAGAAGTTTTCTAGGATTAGCTGGCTACTATCAACGTTTTGTAAAAGGGTTCTTGATGATTGCTACACCGATGACCAGATTGCTACAGAAAGATGTGAAGTCCGAGTGGTTTGAAAATGTCAGCAGAGTTTTGAAAAGTTGAAAGCATTGTTGACTGGGGCACCAATTTTGGTTCAACTTGAGACGGGTAAAGAATTTGTGATTTTTAGGGACACGCCATTGAACTGTTTGGGTTATGTTTTGATACAAGAGGGAAAAGTGATAGCTTATGCCTTTAGACAGTTGAAACCGCATGAAAAGAATTATCCAACGCACGATTTAGAGTTGGCCGCTATTGTTTTTGCATAAAAAATTTGGCGACATCATTTATACAGTGAAAAGTGTCATATCTTTACCAATAATAAAAGCTTGAAGTATATCATGACTCAGAAAGATTTGAATTTACGATAACGAAGATGGCTTGAGCTGTTGAAAGACTATGAGTTAGTGATTGATTATCATCTAGGGAAAGCAAATGTAGTCGCGGATGCTTTGAGTAGAAAATCGTTATTTGCTTTACGAACAATGAACACACAGCTAGCTTGTCTGTTGATGGTTTGATTTTGGCTAAATTAAAAGCTAAACTAGTATTTCTTCAACAAATTTGTGAAGCTCAGAAGTGTGGCAATGAGTTGCAAGCTTAAAGAGTGCAATGTGAATCGACTAGTGATTCAAACTATTAGATCGGATCCAATGATTGTTTAATGTTTCGAGGTAGAATTTGCGTACCAAAGAATTCTGAGCTTATTCAGAAAATTTTACATGAAACACATAGTAGTTGTTTATCTGTTCACCTGGGGAGTACTAAAATGTACAATGATTGACATTTTAGAGTTTGTGTCGAGATGCTTGATTTGTCAACAAGTTAAAGCTGAACATCAAGTGCCTTCGAGATTATTACAACCGTTGATGATACCTAAGTGGAAATGGGATATAGTTTCGATGGACTTTGTATCGGGATTTCCCCTGTCTCCGAAAAAGAAAGATGCTATTTGGGTTGTCATTGATTGACTGACGAAATTGGCGCATTTCATTCCATTATATACAGATTATTCACTTGATAAATTGGCTAAGTTGTACATTTCAGAGATCATTAGATTGCACAGGGTACCAGTTTCTATTATTTCGGATAGAGATCCAAGGTTTACATCACGATTTTGGAAGAAATTGAAAGAAGCTTTGGGTACGAGGCCGAACCTTAGTACCGTATTTCACCTGCAAACCAACAGTCAGTCTGATAGAGTAATACAAATTCTCTAAGATATGCTTCGTTATTGTGTTATAGAGTTTGAAGGCAATTGGGAGAAATATTTCCCATTGGTTGAATTCGGGTATAACAACAGTTTTCTATCGAGTATAAAGATGGCACCATATGAAGCTTTGTATGGTTGCAAATGCTGAACTCCATTATATTGGATTGAGCATAGTGAGAAAAAGATTCACGGGGTCGACTTAATTAGAGAGACTGAAGATAAAGTGAAAGTAATTTGCGATAGTTTAAAATTAGCTTTAGATCGACAAAAATCGTATGCGGATTTGAAGCATAAAGACATTGAATTTCAAATTGGAGACAAATTATTTCTAAAAGTATCTCTATGGAAGAAAATTCTTTGATTTGGTCGCAAAGGCAAACTGAGTTCGCGATTCATCGGGCTGTATGAGATCATAGGAAGAATAGGACCAGTGGCATATCGGCTAGCTTTATCATCAGAGTTAAAGAAGATCCATAAAGTGTTTCATGTGTCAATGTTGTGCCGATATAGATCAGATGCATCGCATATTATTTCTCCGATTGAGATAGAAATTCAATCTGATATGATGTATAACGAAGAGCCGATCAGAATTTTAGCTCGAGAGATTAAAGAATTGAGAAATAAAAGCATAGCTTTAGTGAAAGTGTTGTGGTAACATCATGGAGTCAAAGAAGCTACGTGAGAACCCGATGAAGCTAAGAGAAAATAGTACCCTAACCTCTTTTCTGGTAAGATTTTCAGGGACGAAAATTCCTTAGAGGGGAGAGTTGTAACAGCTCGATTTAGTCAAATCAGAATAGTGGTTTCGGGACCACAAATTTGAAGTCAAAATAATTATTTTATTATAAATTTAATGTTTACAGTATGATTAAATGATTGTGTGAAAATTTTGTTAAGAAATTTTATCGTTTGAGTGTTCTATTTGATAAAAAGGACTAAATTCCGTAAAATTTAAAATTTGAGTTCTATTAGCTAAAGGTCTCTAGTAGCTATAGAATCTTAAATTAGAGGTTCTTATGTTGTTATTAGACCATAGTTAATGTGAGTGGACATATTTGGACATATTATTAAGTGTTTTAAATGTTATATATTAAGGTTAAAATTGTAATTTAATAAATTAAACTAACTAAAATATGGTTAAAGATGTTGTCATCTTCCTAAATGGTTTTTCATCCACCGAAAATTGAAGCTAAAACCTTTCATAGGATCTTGCTAATTCGGCTAAGCTAAATTTGGTGCATGGTTAGCGTTTTTCAATCCATTTTTAAAGATTTCTATATTTTCGGAGTCGTTGTAACTTAATCTAGCTAGCCCAGGGACTAATTTGAAAAATTGTTAAAGGTTTAGGGTTTTTCCATTGATGAATTTTGGTGTGTTTTGATGTTTGATGATAGAAAATGCATGATTGTTGTTAGATAAACAACATTTGCAAAGTGATTTTTAGTAAAATGTTCAATTAGGGGTTAAATTGTGAAATAAATGAAAAATATGGGCTGCTAGGAATGTAACTGAAAGTTGGCTAGCATGGTTTTTGGTTGAATTGCATGAATTTGTGATTTTATTAAATAAGGACTAACTTGTAAAAATGTTGAAATGTTAGGGGCAAAAGTGTAAATTTGCCTTAATATGTATTTTGGACTAAATTGAATAGAGAGATTATTAGGTAAGCTAAATTTGATATTATTTAGATCAAGAAAGGCAAAATACAGATTTAGATTGGGGAAAGAACAAGGTTTCGAATTAATCGACTTATTATGCCGTTTTTGCATTTGAGGTAAGTTCGTATGCAATAAGCTTTGTTATAATTGTGTTTTAAATGCTTTGATTTTGCAAAAATTGTAAAACGACATTACAGACATATTCGACAATGATAATGAGGAATCCCGGTTGAACCTTAGGAATAGATTAGGATACAGATGACATGCCATTAGGTGTTATGTGATTTGGGAGCTGGTTCGTACGTCTTACCGGTGGTTGAGTTATCCGACATGTGTTACATATTCTCATCAACTTGTACGAGCAGCACCGTGTAGTTTCGTTATGACTGTCAGCTTGTGTGAGCAGACCCGTTGATAGCTCTAGTGTAAGCTTTATATGTGATATGAGATTGAGATAGCTTCAGCTATATTTGTGGCACTTAGGGTGCGAGATTCCTGAGTATCTAATAGTATTCCAAATGGTTCAATGGGTAAATCAATGATGTGGATAAGTGTGTATTGGATACGAGATGGCATAGGTGTGTACGTAAACCGTACAAGCACTGAATCAAAGAAACTTGTGAAATGTATAACTAATCTTGTGAATAGAAATTGTGATAGGCTGATGGTTTAAATTAGGATATGTTATGATATGTTTCCATTGCTTAAATTGTGCATATTTAATAAGTTAAGTTTATTTCTATACGAACTTACTAAGCTTTATAGCTTACTTTGTTTATTTTCTATGTTTTATAGTGAAATCAAAGCTAGCTCGGATTCGGGATTGTCGGAGACTTCATCACACTATCCAACTATCTCTTGATACTTTTGAACTTAAGTATTTTGAGTATATGGCATGTATAGGAACTTTGGTCATTTTGGTTATGGATTGATAATGAATTTAGCCATTTGAATTGGCTTGTAAATATAAATGTTTTGGTTTTGTATATAGCCATGAGATTTAGCTTAACTTGGTTGTTTTAGTTGTGAATATATATGTGTATATGGCTTTGGTTAGGTGATTAAATATGGTTATGTTATGCTTATTAATATTTGGTAACTATAGGTATTATGGTTGAGAATTGAATTTGGTATGCTTGTGAGATTAGGCTAAATGATGCAAAATTGGGAATGTTCATATTGATGATTTGAGATAATGAGTTTTGGTATGAAATTGTATACCATATAGTGGTATTGTTTTGATATGTATTGGTTGGCATTGAAATGGTATAATTTATGCTTGGTTGAGAGTAAATGAATGCCCCTATATGCCATGTTTTGATGCCAAATGGATTGTTTTAGGTATGAGCAAAGTTGGGTGGCAAATTGGCTTGGGAAATAGCCTATTTTTGTCCACACGGCTAGAGACACGGGCATGTGTCTCAGGCGTGTGTAACACATAGTCAGGTTACACGGCCGTGTGTCCTTTGATGTTGAAATAGAAATCAAGTTAGTATGCTCCACACGACCAGCACACAGGCGTGTGACTTGGTTGTGTGACTTGGCTGTGTGGCATAAGTCAGTATACCCTATAGGTTTGGCACGGCCTAGCAGAGGCCTGACACACGGGTGTGTGGGTTAGCCATGTGACCCAAGTCAGCGAGTTACATGGGATTGGACACGGGCTAGGACACGACCATGTGCTTTCATTTCAAATTTCCACACAACCTATGACACAGGTGTGTCTTTGGCCATGTAAGACACACGATCAAGCCACATGGGCATGTGTCCCCTGCAGTCTAAAAAAATTTCTAAGTGTTTCAAAAATTTCTTGAGTTCTCAGTTTAGTCCCGAACCACCCCGAATGTAGGTTTATGGCCTTGTAGGCTTGTTATAGGGACAATGTGAATGATAATGAATGATGATTATATGAATTTGAGAAATGTATATGAAATGCAAGATAAATTGTGTTATAAGCCTGGTAATGCTTCGTAACCCTATTCTAGCGTTGAATACGAGTGAGGAGTGTTACATGTTACGTGGAGATAAAATAAACTTATGAAAATTTAATGAGCACTTTAAGGTTGTAATGATGCCACTTTGTAACACCCCTAACCCGTATCAGTCGCCGGAATAGAGTTATGGAGCATTACTGGAGTTTACAAATCAAGTAAACAGATATTTCACATCATATGGTATTCATATCAAAAGTAAATCATAAAGTCCCTTATAGAGCTATCGAGGCCGAAAATACACTTTAGAAATAGGTCGGCACTAAACCAAGTACTCAGGAATTTTTCAAAAAACATCAAAATATTTCCAAGGTGCAGGGGACACAATTAAACAACCACTTAACGTACATAACATTATTTCATACATTCATCATTCAAACTCAATCAATTTGTCCCTAATACGAGCCTACGAGGCCCTAAACATGCTTTAGGAATTTTCCTGGATTAAACCGATAACTTTTAAAACATTTAGAACACGTAGAAAAGTTTTCTCAAAACATGGGACACATGCCCAAGTGGCCAAGCTGTGTGTCTCACACGGCCACCAGACACGCCTGTGTCACAGGCCGTGTGGACATTCGAAATGGGAGCACATGGTCATGTCCCAGCCAGTGTTCTATCTCGTGCAACTCTTTGGCTTGGGTTACATGGCCAACACAAACGCCTGTGTGGCTAGCCCATGTGCCCTAAAAATGGCTACACACGCCCGTATGGCAGGCCATTTGCTCGGTCGTGCCAAACCTGTAGGGTATACTGAGTTATACCATATGACCAAGTCACACGCCCGTGTGTGAGGCTGTGTGCAGCATACTGACTTGATTTTAATTACCACATCAGGGGATACATGACTGTGTAATATGACCGTGTGCCACACGTGGCTGAAACACATGTCTGTGTCTCTGCCCGTGTGGACAAAAATAGGCTATTTACCAAGCCAATTTGCCACCCACAACTTCATGTACCTAAACAACTTAAATGGCACCACAACATAGCATAATTGAGCATATATTTTAGCCACAACCAAGATAAATTTCATACCATTTCCATCACTAATAACCAACATGCTTATAACTTAAGTTTTTCTTAATCAAACATACTTAAACACATACCAATCAACTAGCTAAACATTTACCAAACACACATCATTTTGTACCAATTCACTAGCATGATACCAATTCCACAAACCTCATAATTTAAGTCATTCACATATTCATCCATGGACTCAAAATACTTTTACATGAATTCACAACATAAGCCATATATTTCTATATACCAAAATTTGGTTCAAACATACCGAAACAAGTCAAGTCTCATGATTATAAATACAATCCAAAACATAACCATTCACAAGTCATTTCTAATGGCAAAACTCACCACCAAAATACATATCAATAAGACCGTAATCCTATAGATGCTATATGACCAAATCATAAGCTTAAAAGTACCAAAGCGATGGTTGGGTAGTGTGATGTAGTCTCCAACGATCCCCAAATCTGAGCTAGCTTTGAAATCACTATAAGACATGGAAAATAAACAAAGTAAGCTTTGTAGCTTAGTAAGCTCGTATAATATAAACTTAACTAATCACAAAACACCATCCATCAATTTAAACATATTAACATGAAGTTCATGATTACTAACAAACCTTTCACATGCTTATTCATACTCTTATATGCAAACTTCTTAACTTCTTTAATTTAAACCTCATACTATGCATGTACATACATGTACCAATCCATATTAAGCTCATACATATTTGGAATACAATTGAATACTCGATATTTTACACACAAAGTGCTGCTCATAGCTAAAGCTATCTCAAATCGCACACTAAGTGCCATTTATAGCCGAAGCTATCTCAAGCTCGCACACTAAGTGCCATATATAGCTGAAGCTATCTCGATCTCGCACACTAAGTGCCATATATAGCTGAAGCTATCTCGATCTCGCACACTAAGTGCCATATATGGCCGAAGCTATCTCAATCTCGCACACTAAGTGCCACATATAGCTAATTTGTTGTCGAACATGACTGTAGTCCCGTATATACAATTTATGCAATATCAAAGCATTAAAAGTTTTAATTATAATAGTGTTTATTTCATACGAACTTACCTCATATATTAAAACGGTGAATCGAGTCGATTAGTCGATAACTTTCGTTTTTCCCCAATCCTGATCCGAATTCCATTTTTCTTGATCTAAATATATTCAAAATTAACTCATTTAATCAACTATTTATTTAATTCAATCCAACATATACATTAGGGCTATTTTACACATTTACACCGAAACTTTCACATTTTTTACAATTTAGTCCTTATTTCCTAAAATCACAAATTAATGAAATTTACAATAGACCCATGCTAACCGAATTACCATAATGCCCCTAACAGCCCATAATTTTCATTTATTTGATAATTTAACCACCATATTTACACATTTCACAATTTAACCCCTAATTGACAATTTTGTCAAAAATCACTTTACAAATATTGTTTATCTAACAACAAGCATGCATTTTCTACCATTAAACATCAAAATACCTTAACATTAATTAATGAAAAAACCCTAAACCTTTAACAGTTTTGTAAAATAGTCCCTGGGCTAGCTAGATTAAGCTACAACGATCTCAAAAACGTAGAAATCATTAAAAACGAGACAAAAATCACTCACCAATTGCACAAATGAGCTCGGCCGAACCCTAGCTTAAAAAATGGCTATTTCTCCTTGAAAAATTCATCTAATTAAGATGAATGAATCAAATTTTATGTTTTTTTATTAAATTATAACTTAATTACTCATTTACCTTTTTAACCTCATTACTAATTCAAAATTTCAACAATGCCATGCCACTATCATCCACTATCCCATAAATGGGTTAATTACCACTTAAGGACCTTTAATTTTATGTTCTATAGCTATTAAATACCTTTAGCTATTAAAACACTAATTTTACACTTTACGCGATTTAGTCCTTTTTATCAAATTAAACACTCAAACGATAAATTTTTTAAGTGAAACTTTGACACAATCATTCTATCATACTGTAAAAATTAAAATAATAATAAAATTATTTTTTCAACCTTGGATTTGTGGTTCTAAAACTGCTATTCTGATTTGACAAAAAATGGGCTGTTACAACTCTCCCTGCTTAGGGATTTTCGTCCCCGAAAATCTTACCAGTGAATAAGTTAGGGTACTATTTTCTCATAGCTTCTTCGGGCTCCCATGTAGCCTCTTCGATATTGTGTCATTTCAAAAGTACTTTTACCAAAGCTATGCGTTTATTTCTCAATTCTTTGACCTCTTGGGCTAGAATTTTGATTGATTCTTTGTTCTACGTCATATCGGGTTGAATTTCGATCTCTGACAGTGAAATCACATGTGATGGATCCGATATACATCGACGCAAAATTAATACATGAAATTCGTTATGAATCTTCTCTAGCTCAACAGCTAATGCTAGCCGATATGCCACTGGCCCTACTCGTTCAATAATCTCATACGGCCCGATGAAATGCGGACTCAATTTACCTTTACGACCAAATCAAAGGATTTTCTTCCATGGAGATACTTTCAGAAACACTTTGTCACCGATCTGAAATTCAATATATTTTTGTTTCAAATCCGCATACAATTTCTGACGATTTGAAGCTGCTATCAAACAATCGCGAATTAGTTTCACCTTTTCTTCCATTTCTGGAATCAAATCAACCCCATGAATCTTTTTCTCACTCAACTCAGTCCAATACAATGGAGTTCGGTATTTACGACCATACAATGCTTCATATGGAGCCATCTTTATGCTCAATTGGAAACTGTTGTTATACGCGAATTCAACCAGCGGCAAATATTTCTCCAAATTGCCTTCAAACTATAAAACTCAATATTGGAGCATATCTTCGAGAATTTGAATTATACGTTCAAACTTTCCATCGGGTTGTAGATGAAAAGTTGTACTGAAATTCAACTTCGTACCTAGAGCTTCTTGTAATTTCTTCCAAAATCATGATGTGAACCTCGGATCTCTATCCAAAATAATCGAAACTGGCACCCCGTGCAATCTAACTATCTCAGCAATGTACAATTCAGATAATCTATCAGTGAAAAATCAGTACGTATTGGACTGAAATGTACGAATTTCGTCAGTCGATTTACGATAACCCAAATTACATCTTTCTTCTTCGAAGACAGGGATAATCCCAATACAAAATCCATAGCCACCCTGTCCCATTTCCGCTCCAGTATCATCATAGGCTAAAGCAAACCCAAAGGTACTTGCTGACAAATCAAACATCTCGACACAAACTCTGAAATGTCTTATTTCATATCTGACTACCAATATAGTTTTTTCAAATCGTTATACATTTTAGTGCTTCCTGGATGTACAGATAAGCAACCACTATGTGCTTCATTTAAAATCTTCTGAATAAGCATGGGATTTTTTGGTATGCAAATTCTACTTGAAACATCAAACAATCATCAGATCTAATTTGAAATTCTGAATCAGAAGTCGACTCACACTGAGCTCGTTTAACTTGCAATTCTTTATCACCTTTTTGGGATTCACCGATTTGTTAAAGAATTAACGGTCTCACTTTCAACTCAGTCACAATTGAACCATCATCAGAAAAAGCTAACTGTGTATTCATCGCATGCAAAGTGAATAATGACTTTCTACTCAAAGCATCAACAACTACATTCGCTTTCCCAGGATGATAATCAATTACTAACTCATAATCTTTCAATAACTCAAGCCATCTCTGTTGTCGCAAATTCAAATTTTTCTGAGTCATAATATATTTTAAGCTTTTATGACCAGTAAAGATGTGACATTTTTCTCCGTACAAATGATGTTGCCAAATTTTCAATGTGAAAACAATAGCAGCCAACTCTAAATCATGCTTCGGATAATTCTTTTCATGCGGCTTCAACTGTCTGGAAGCATAGGCTATCACTTTTCCTTCTAGCATCAATACGCAACCTAAGTCGTTTAATGACGCATCACTGTAAATTACAAATTCTTTACCCGACTCAGGTTGAACCAACACTGGTGGTTCGGTTAACAATGTGTTCAATTGATTGAAACTTTGTTGACATTTTTAGTACCATTCAAACTTTACATCTTTTTGTAGCAGTCCAGTCATCTGTGTAGCGATCATCAAGAACCCTTTTGACAAAGCGTCCATAATAACCAGCTAGTCCCAGAAAACTTCTAACGTCAGATACATTTCTAAGTGGTTTCCAATCAATAACTGCTGAAATCTTACTCAGATCAACTCAAATGCCATCCGTTGATACAATATGTCCCAAAAATCCAACTTTCCAGAGCCAAAACTCACATTTTCTAAATTTAGCATACAGCATGCTCAGACTCATTACATGAATAGATCAGAATGTCGTCAATGAACAAATCTGTCTAAATACAGTCTAAAGATTCGATTCATCAAATCCATAAAAATAGCAGGAGCATTAGTTAGTCTGAAAGGCATAACAAGGAATTCATAATGTCCATACATCGTTCTGAACGTAGTCTTAGGTACATATGAGTCTTTAACTCACAACTGATAACAACTCGATCTCAAATCAATCTTCAAAAACACCGTTTCACCTTTCAATTGATCAAACAAATCATCTATTCTCGATAGTGGATATTTGTTCTTTATTGTAACTTTATTGAGTTGACGATAATCAATAGACATTCTTATTGACCTGTCTTTCTTCTTAACAAACAATACTGGCGCACCCCAGGGTAAAAACTCAGTCATATAAAACCTTTATCTGTTAACTCTTGCAACTGAGCTTTCAACTCTTTCAACTCTATTGGAGCCATTCTGTACGAAGCTATAGATATCGGTGAAGCTTTCGGCACCAATTCAATAGTGAATTCAACCTCTCTTATCGGTGGCAAACTCAGAAATTCTTCTTGAAATACATCCGAAAACTCATAAACAATAGGTACAAATTCAATCTTTAATTCAGACTGCTTTGTATCTAGTACGTATGCAAGATATGCATTACAGCCCTTTTTCATACATTTCTAAGCTAACATAGACGATATCATAGTAGATAATTCACTCAAATCATCAAACTCAATCCGAATAATTTCACCGTTCTGACATTTCAATTCGATAATCTTTCATCTACAATTCACAACTGCATCATGCATAGTCAACCAGTCCATACCCAAAATCACATCGAACTCATCAAATGGAAAAAGCATCAAATTAGCTGGAAAACAGTGACCCGAGTCATTTAAGGACAGTTCTTGCATACTTTTTCAACTAGAACATACTTGCCTAAGGGGTTCGATACTTTGATCACAAACTCAGTAGACTCAACAGGCAAACTCTTATTAAACACCAAATTCATTCGTATATACGAATGTGCCGGCCTAGGATCAATTAAAGCAATCACATTAGTATCATAAAGAGAGAATGTACCGGTAATAACACCTGGTGATGACGCATTTTTGCGAGCGCGAATAGCGTAAGCTCTAGCAAGTACTCTTGCAACATCCCGAACTAGGGCCTAGTCGGAATAGTGGTTTTGGGACCACAAATCTGACGTAAAAAAATTATTTTTATTATATTTTTATGGTCTACGATTTTATATAATGATTTCGTGAAAATTTCGTTCAAAAATTTCGATGTTTGGGCACTCAATTTGGTCAAAGGACTAAATTGTAAAAAGTGCAAAAGTTGAGTTCTACATGTTAGAGGTATCAAATTGTTATGAAATTTTAAATGGGAAGTCCTTAAATGGTAATTAGACCATTTTATAACTTGTTGGACAAAAATGGCCTTGGATGGATAAAATTTCAAAGAAAGGCAAAAAGGGCATTTTGGTCATTTAGGGGTAAAATACATTAAAAGACAAATTTTAAAACCCAAATGTGTCCCTTCTTGCTTCAGCCAAAATTACCTAGAGCAGCCATGGTTAGGGTTTGGCCAAGCTTCCAAGCTCATTTGTAAGTGATCAGGAGCCCCGTTTTTAAAGTTCTTTACATTTTTGAAATCTTGGTAACATGTTCTAGCTATTTCTACATTATTTTGAGCTAGGGTTTATGTTTAAAAATTTACCCATGAGTAATATGCTGATGTATAATGTTAGAAAATGAGTGTTGAATGTTTAATAAATTACTTTTACTAAGAGGTTTTCGATGAAAACGTTTGAAAGGACCGTTTTGTAAAAGTTGTAAAATTGGTCATAAATGGGTGATTTAGTGGAAACTGGGAGCTGTCATAGTTATGAAAAATGATCAGCATGTCATAAAACATAAGAAAATAGACTGAATTTTAATTTCCAAGCCGTGGGGCAAAAGTGCAAATATGCAAAAGTTTAGGGGTCAAAATGCAAATTTATAAAAATATGATTTTTGGACCCCTATGAATAATGTGACTAATTAGTAGGCTAAATGTGATATTATAGATCAAGGAAAACAAGATTCAGACTTAGAACGAGGTTGAACAAGGTTAAGCACAAACTCGAAATAAATAGTCGTACTCGAAACCGAGGTGAGTTCATATGTCAATGATAATGCAATAATATTATTGTTCATACTTGAACTTAAATTGATTTGTTAACATTGTGTGATGGATATTTATTTAGTTTATATGAAGATTATTTATTGTAACAAATGCCAAATTATAATTATATGTAATCCTTATTTATCTTATGGACTAATGTCTAAATAAACATGGAAATGTGTTGAATTGGATGTACATGGCATGAGCAGCTATGCATAATGAGATACTTGATGCAAATAGAAAAATCTTGGTTGAATAAAAAGGGAAATTCAATGGATAAACCATGGCTTACATGATTTGAGATCCTGCATGTGTTGCAGAAAAGATTTAGCCCGGATGGGTAATCCGTTGATCTCAAATATAGAAAGGATCTAGCCTGGACGGGTGTTCCTTAAGTGATCGAGCCTCCTGAAGAATATGTGTGCATTAAGGATTTAGCCAAGACGGGTAATCCGATTAGGGTCTGAATTTAGCGTGGACTGGTAATTTAGATCCGAGCTCATTGAGAGTGCTTGTTGTTTACAAAGGATTTAGCATGGACTAGTAATCTCGACACCGCTCCATGAGATTATATTTCGGAGGATTTAGCCTGGACTGGTGATCCTGCCGCAAGATGTGAGGTTTGCGAGAGTGCGCATATAAAATGATCACTTGTATGAATTGACGGTGAATGGGATATCCATCGATATTCTGAGAAATTCAACGAGATTAATATGAGAAATGAAAAAAAAGGCTCTTGCCATGATACATAATGTATGTTATATGATAATATTATGATGCATGTGAGTTGTCATGTTTGGACGAGTGTGGTGCTAAATGATAGCACAAGTAAGTACTCGAGACCCATGAACATGTGTTTGACATGTGAAATGAAATGGACTTATGATGATGATGCAAATGAATGAATGCTATTTATGAGAATAATTTCTATGACAAATTTGTGATGGTTATTACCTTGTTGCACTAAGACAAATTTGGTATAGTAGCATTGGTCCAACATTGAAAATCCACCACAAATTGTAGAAATTTAATTAAAGACTTAATAAAATTTGCAAGTAAAGCTTAATGAATCTAGTTTCACATAAAAGAAACAGTGTAAGCAAAAGAATTCTGTATCATGAGATATTTGAATTCTTTTGAGATAGAGTCAGAGTGATTCCAGACTCCTATGTCTCAACCTAGAAATTGTACAAAAATAATTATGAGTTAAAATTCATATGAATGAAATACTTAAGGAGTCTACTTTCAGGATAAAGAGACAAGAATATTATCTGAGTCTCGTACTATGAGATAAATAAATTTTAGTGAAGAAAGGTTGAGGCTGTCAAACAGAAAAATAGGGGAGAATTTGAATAATAAACTGTACTTATTGGCTGGAGAAAAAATTCTGAAAATTTTATGATAAGAAAATATATGAGTCTAGTTTTTGGGAAAATTAACAAATATTAATTTAAAGTTTCATAGCTCGAGTTATAAATAATTTATTGACTATGACTTGAGTAGACAGCTTGACCAGAATATGAATAAGAGCCTAATTATAGTTGTATTACGTAAGGAAACATGTTATTATAATGCTTATTATTTTCATATGGACTTACTAAGTGTAAAGCTTACTCCCCCTTTCCATTTTTTTAGTTTTGATAGGTCAGCTCGGGGTTGGAGATCGTCGGAGGCAGCATCACACTATCGAGCCTTTACCCTTGGAGTATTGACATGTATATGTTAAACTTGTTCAAGTGAGTGGCATGTATAGGGGCTTAGTTTTTCTATGATCGATGTTGTTGTGATTAGCCAAATGTATTGGCTTATAATGATTTTAGCTTGTAAGCTTATTCATCCATGATATATGTAAATGTCTTGTGATGTGGGTATGTGATTATGCTTGTTCATTATGTATAAGAAGTATATGGTATATGTACATGGTGAATGCCTTACGACCATTTGAGGTGGTCATGGCCATGGAATAAACATGTGATATGGTAATAAGTTGTTAATGTCCTGAACATGGATGTTTAATTTATAAGTTAGTAAACATAGTATAAAGGTATAAGGAGTAGAAAGGGGTGACTTAAGGCTTGGGAAATAGCCTATTATGGTCTACATGGTTGGACACACAGGCATGTGTCTAGGCCGTGTGTGACACACAGTTCCCTCCCATGGGTGTGTGCTATGGCTGTGTGCCCCCTGCACTTAAAATTTTAAGTTAGTATAGGACACGGGTAGGTCACACAAGTGTGTGCCATAGTCGTGTCCCAAAGTCAGTATTGAACACGAACAGGCAGAATGGGCGTGTGCCATGACCGTGTTTAAAAGTCAATGTTGCCCACGGGCTAAGGGCATGGGCGTGCCCCAAGTCACACGAGCGTGTGAGTCCACACGGCCCACCTACACGGGCGTGTGACACTCCAAAGCTAGAAATTTATTAAGTTGCCCAAAGTTTACCAAATGTTTTCGGTTTTGTCTCAAACCGCCTTAATGTAGGTTATAGGCCCCAATGGCCTGTATAAGGACGATATGCGTATGTTTTAGAAGTTTTAATTTTGGGCGAAATTTGGTGACCCGGTTTTGTATGTTTATAAATGTTTAAAGTCTGGTAATGCCTCGAGCCCTGTCTCGATATTGGATACAGGTGAGGGGTGTTACAACTCTGGCATCAGATCTCACTTAGAATCCTTCGTTGTACCACGATTACCACTTGCATTTCTAGTATTTCTTGGCAGCCTCCCTTGATATTGTTTGATCTTGTATTTTGAGATTTATCTTTTTCATTTAACTTAGGGCAATCTCAAATAAAATGATCTCGCGAACCACAACTGTAACAAGCTCTATTATTATTTTTCATCCAACAATCTCTAAAATGCCATCTTTCACACTGTTGACACTCGAGTTTAACATCTTTTACATTGCCAACACTCGATACCGATGTGGCTTGAGCCTTAGGGTTGATGTATTGCTTTCAACGATCTTTATTGGAATATTCCACTGAAGTTATCGATTGGTTAAAATAGTCTCTGGATTTCTTCAACAAGGATTGATAAGGTTTACTCATGATCTCTTCCTCGAGTCTCTTACCTTAAAATCAGCCTTACTCTTTTCTCGGCTAAAGTCTTCGGCTTTGCAAGCTCGATCAACTAACACAACAAATTCTTTTAAATCTAAAGCCTCGACAAGAAGTTTAATATCTTCATTCAACCTATCAACAAATCGCTTACACATTATCTCTTCAGTGGAAACATACTCTCGAGCATACTTGCTTAATTGTACGAATTTTCTTTCGTATTTAGTTACAGTCGGCCTTGTTTTAGTTCTAAAAACTCTTTATGCTTTTGATCCAAAAACCATTGACTGATGTATTTCTTTCGAAATTCAGTCTGAAAGAATTCTCAGGTAACTCTTTCCCTCAGTACCACCGATACTAATGTATTCCACCACTGATACGCGATATCTCTCAGAAGGGATATAGCACACTTTAACATTCAACTGGCGTGCAAGAAAGTTCATCAAGTACTCTAATAGTGTTTTCAAGCCAAAACTCGGCTCCCTCAGGATCATTGTCAACATTAGCTCTAAATTCTTCAGCTCCGGGTTTGCGGATCTTGTCAACTGGAGGCTTATTCAATCATAAAAGCTCGACACCTTGAGGAGCTACAAGAATTGGTTAGGGGTTAGGAGGGGGTGGAGGTTGTTGAGTAGCCGGGTTCGTATGAATGTACTGAGTGAACCACTCATTCATTGTAATAACCCGTTTTTGGGTCAAATCAGAACAGTGGTTTTGGGACCAAAAATCTGATGTCAAAAATTTATTTTATTATTATTTTAATATTTATAGCATGAATATATGATGGTGTGAAAATATCATTAAGAAATTTTATCGTTTAAATGGTCAATTTAAGAAAAAGGACTAAATCGTGTAAAGTGCAAAAGTAGTGTTCTATTAGCTAAAGGTATTAAATAGCTATAGAAATTTAAAGCAAAGGTCCTTATATTGACCATTATTAGTATGAGTGGACTTATATGGACACATTATTAGGTGTTTAATGGTTTAATAATAAGGTTATTATTATAATTTAGTAATTAAACTTGATAAAACAAAAGAATTAAAGATATCATCTTTTTAATTGAGATGCCACCACCGAATTTTCATAATAAGAATAGCCATGGAAGCTTGAGCATTCGGCCAAGCTATTTTGGTCAATCAAGGTACGATTTTTGTCTCATTTTTAATAATTTCTACGGTTTTGAGATCGTTGCAGCTTAATCTAGCTAGCCCGTATCTCCGATTTAAAAATTGTTAAAGTATTTGAATGTTGTAATTTTTGAATGCATGAGTATTTTGTTAGTTGATGATGGAAAATAAATCATTATTTTTAGATGTATGAGTTTTGTAAAGTGAATTTTGGTAAAAATGTCAATTTTGGATTAAATTGTAAAATATGAAAATTTAGTGGTTGAAATTTTAAAATAAATGAAAAATATGGGCTGATATGAGAATGGGTAATATTCAGCTAGCATGAATTTTTATTAAATTGAATGAATTTTGATTTTATGTGATAAGAACTAAATTACAAAAATGTAAAATAATAGGGGCAAAAATGTAATTTTGCTAAAATATGTACATTGTGCCAAATTATATGAGTTGATGATTAAATAATTAAATAATTAAAATTTGATATAATATAGGTTGAGATAAACGTGATTTGGATCTAGAATAGGGGAAAACAAAGTATCAGATTAGTCGACCTAATTCATCGTTACAACGAACGAGTTTGGAAATGATTCAACGATGATTCTGTAACATCCCGAAATAGGGCCTAAACGGAACAGTGGTTGCGAAACCACAAATCTGAGGTAGAAAATTTTATTTTATTATTATTTTGAGGTTCATGATATGATTGCATGATTGTGTGAAAATTTCGTGATGAAATTCTATGCATAAAGTGCTTAAGTTGAGATTAGGGACTAAATCGAATAATTTGCAAAACTTGCATTCTAGAAGTTTTTAGTATGAAATTGCTTTCGAATATTAATTAGGAGGGTTTAAATAACAATTTTACCAATTTCTAAGTTCATGGACAAAATAGGACATGGATGGAATTTTTGAAAGTTTAATAAGGAAGGGCATTTTGGTCATTTGGATATTAAATGAAATAAAAAGGGAAAAATAACACAAAATTCATCATCTTCTTCATTAGCACGAAATTTCAAGGGTTCTCCATAGCTAGGGTTTGTTTTAAGCTTTCAAGCTCCATAGTAAGTGATTCCAAGCCCCGTTTTTAATGTTCTTTACATTTTCGGAGTCCTGGTAGCTCGATAAAGCTTATGCTAGCAATAATTTAAGTTAGGGTTCATATTTGGAAAAATACCCATAGATGAAAAGTGTTTATTTTGATGTTTTATGATAGAATATGAGGTTTTAAATTATGTTAGACAACTTGTGCTACTCGGTTTTAAGTGAAAACGAGTAAAAGGGCTTAATCGGTAAAAATACCTAATAGTCATAAGTACATGTTAGAGTGTGAATTTGATGTTTTCATAGAAGGGAAAAATGATCAGCATGTCATAAAACATAAGAAAATAGGATGAAGTTTAAATTACGAGCCTTGGGGAAAAAGTACAAATATGTGAAAGTTTAGGGGCAAAAATGTAATTTTTCCAAAGTTTGGGTCAAGGACTGTTTTGATAAATGTCAATATTAAATAAGTTAAAATTGCTATTATAGATCAAGAAGAGATAAATTCGAGAGTAGATCGGGGAAAAGAAAAAGTAAAGGACTAAATTGTAAAGTTTAGTCACATTTTGTATCGAGGTAAGTTTACAGTAAATAAATGCAATATTATTTTATTTTACATTATTATTGTCAATTTCTAGCATTTATATACTTATTTTTTGAGAATATTTAAAGTCGAATTAAAGGCGAAGTGACAGAGAAAAAGCATTAGGAAGCCCCGTTTGAACCTTAGGAATGTTAGGATATTGGGGTTGACAGGACAGGACAGGACTGAAATGAGCCATGTAAGTCCATATCAGATATATGGCTTTGGAGACAGGAATAAGCCATGTAAGTCCATATTAGATATATGGCTTTGGAGACAGGAATGAGCCATGTAAGCCCATATTAGATATATATATGGCATTGGAGACATGAATAATTCATGTAAGTCCATGTCGAAGACATGTCATTGGCAGGATATTGATAGATAGAAACGACCCTAGTATCCTTAGTATTCCGAGTGGTTCAACGGGTCATTGTACACGTTAAATTACAGTGAATTATCAGTAAAAGGGAAAGTAGATTATATTTATGAATAGTGAAAGGTCAGGTAAGAAAGAAGGTAAGTGAGTAAAGAAGAAGGTAGAAAATGAGACGTAAAGAAAGTTTATGAGGCTAGATGACATTATGTATAATTATTTATTATGTGGAATGTTGTAATTTATTTGCTTGTAAGCTTACTAAGCCTAGTGCTTACTCTCTTTATTTTCTTTTTCTTATAGTTTTTATCAAGCCATTCGGGGATCGAAGGAAACATCGGAGACCCGATCACATTATCGAAGAAATCACATTGGTATAGTTAGACGTTTCGTTTTGTGTATGGCATGTATAGGAACTTGGTTTCTTTTGATATGATATGATCAATGAATGATGTGTAAATACTTGCTAGTGATTAGCTAATAGAATGGCTGATGATATACATGCTTAATAGTATGTATGATTAAGTAGTAACTATCACATGAAAACTATGAAAAATGTGAAAGTAACTTAAAAACGGATTCAAGTATCAGAAATAACGTGACTTTGAAAAAATCACAAAAAAAATTGTAGAGACATGGTTTAATGGTGAATAATATATGAAATTAAAGCTCATTGTGTCTATTTTCATATGGAATAAGCAAAACAGGTAAAGGTTTTGTATTTTATAAGTTATCTGAGTTTTAGTGAAATAGGGCCAGAGCGATTTTTGGATCCCCTGTTCCAAATTTGGAAATTCACCATAAAGTTTCAAAAACTAATTAGGTGGTTTACTTTATATGGTTAGAATCCTTATTGAATCTAGTTTTAATATAAATAAATGGTATAGTCATATGAATTTTGTATAGGGAGAAAAGTGGTTCGTAGTAAGTAGAGGTCAGTGCAGTCAAATTCTGAAACAGGGGTAACTTTAACTAATAAAATGTACTAATTGGCTAAGTAAAAAATTCTAGAAAAAAATTAGTAGATATATATATAAGTCTAGTTTTAGGAAAAATTTATGGATCTTAAATTTGAGTTTTGAAACTCGAGAAATGAAATTTTAAGCAACCATGATGCAAAAAATAGTTTATTTCAAAAATTAAAATAAGTGGTTTAGAGTTGTTTAAAAGGTAAGATAAGTTTAGTAACACCTCAAGCTTGACTCCGGTGTCGGTTTCGGGCATGGGGGCGTTACAGATTCGACAGTTGGAATCCCGATTAAACCTTAGGAATAGTTTAGGATACTAGTGACATATCATTAGGGATACTATGAGTTGGCTTTTGGTCATGATATAGCACTTCAGGTGTGAGATAAATCGATTTGGCTTCGGGCCATGCATATCGGCTGATTTAGCTATGGGCCATGATATTAGTATTTTGGATAAGTTACCTTGATTTGGCTTCGGGTCATAGTATAGGTACTTATCGTGTAAGACCCCTAAGTATCCGACTTCTAATTCCGAATGGTTCAATAGGTAAATGAAAGATATGGATTAGTATGAATTGGCACTTAGTGTGCATAATTGAGATAGCTTCAGCTATGTATTAACACTTAGTGTGCGAGATTCTAGAGTTACCAATATTATTCCATGTGGTTCAACGAGAAATGTTGACGAAACGTGGTTACGTGTGATGGTACGAATCAATCAAGGTACTCGTGACAGAAATTGACAAGTAAGTGTTAGAACTGAATTTCAAATGATGAGTAAGTGGAAAATTATGAGAATTCATATTGTTTAATTGAATATATATAAATGTGATGGCTACTGAATTACATAGAGTTTATTTCTATTTTCTTATGCTTATGTAGATATGAATGAATTGATAGGAAGTATTCAAACCATATAAGCATTGAAATGAATAATCTTGTGAAATTCTTGGTTAACTATGTGAACACATACATGATATAAAGGTGGTATTATCCAAGTTATATTATAGTTTTTATAATGGCTTAAAATGTGTTTATTTGTTGAGATGAGTTATTATCATACGAGCTTACTAAACTTTATAGCATACTTTGTATCTTTTCTATGTTTATAGTGATTTGAAGGATCGCTCGGGTTGGAAGTCATTGGAGATCATATCACACTATCCAACTATGGTTTGGTACTTATAAGCTTTGTGGTACGATATTTATAGGTTTTGTGATTATTTGTTGAATATAAGTAATTTTGGAGATTGATGCATATGTACCTGATATGTATTTAGCCATGAGATTTGGCCTGATAATAATGTAAAGTTTGATAAGTATAGGCCATGGTTACTTTGGTTTTGTTGTTGAAAGTGTTTTTGGCTATTTGAAATGACATGATCAAGTTATGTGGTTTAAAGTCTATATATATTCCCATGTGATATGGGTTATTTTGGTAAGCGTAATGATGGTTTAAGATATTCAAATGACCATTTGGTATGTGTTGTGTAATAGCTTGAGATGTTCTTGTTTTGGTTTGGTACTTGAATGCCAAATTGGTTAATAAAGTAGGTTGATTTAGTATATGATATTTATGTGAATTTTAGCTTATGAATCTTGTTGATTGATATGTGATTTAGTTAAGTAAATGATTATGTTATAAGCTTTGAACAAATTGGTATTGAAATGGTTTATAAAGTGATGATTTGAGATTGATTTGGTTGTTTAATTGTGTATGGAAATAGTATCATTTGCACTTGTATAGGTGTGTTTCCTTTGGGTGAGAAATGTGGCTTGTAACTAACCTATTTTGTCCACATGGGTAGAGCACACAGGCGTGTGACTCAACCGTGTGTAACACACAGTTATAGTACACAGCTGTGTGTCCCCTGGTGTAGCAATTGGAAGCAAGTATGCTCCACACGGGCGTGTGACTTAGTCATGTGGCATAAGTCAGTATACCCTACAGGTTTGACACGGTCTAGCACATGGCCTGACACACGGGCGTGTGTGGCCATTTCAAATAGGCACACGACACACGGGCATGTGGTTGGCCATGTGACCCAAATCAGTATGTAACCCCTATTTTCACACAACTGATGACATGGATGTGTCTAGTGGTTGTGGGAAACACATAGCCTGCCCGCACGGGCGTGTGTCCCTGTTTGAAGCAAAATTTTCTAAGTTTCCCAAATTTGTTCTGAATTATCAGTTTAGTCCCGAACTATTTCTAAAGCATGTTTAAGGACTCATAGGCTTGTTTAAGGGAAAAAGTGATTGAGTTTGAATGATGAATGAATGTAAGAAATGACATTATGTATGTGAAATGTTTGGGTAATTGTGTTGTAAGTCTGGTAATACTCTGTAACCTTATTTCAACATTGAATACCAGTGAGAGGTGTTACATTTTATTGGTATCATAGCTTCAATTTAGTTGATTCTAAGACTAACGTAGATATGTGAGTCTGGCTATACATGCCATATAAAACCTGTGATAGTGTGATATCTCTTGATTCTGATGAAAATTGCTTTAATTAGACAAATATGCTTTCCAACTGAGCTAATTCCGACAGTGCAGAAAGTGGTACTCAAATATTTGAGTGAAAATGTTTTTATGATGAGTTGAAATTCATAAAGGTATGAATAAAAGTTCATAATATTATGTTATTGATAAATGTTATGTTATGTGCATGTATATGTGAGTTAAATTTGAGGCTTTACGACCCTCACCCCCTTATCACTATAGTGTTACAATGAAATTAGTAAGATTTAGATTGAATAAGCTCACAAGTGTGGAATTATAGAGTTCCGTGATTGAAGGATTAATACAGTGTTTAGATAAGAGAATGAGTCAACATTAAAGACAGCACTAGAAGAGATATCAGATCGTTTTGAAGGCTATTTGGATTATGAAAAGTCACTATTAAAGAAGAAATTAACTTTGGTGAAACAAAATATTCAAGTATGATATCTGAATAATGTATTAACTGGAAGTTCTACTTAATTGATTTTTGTTAGTGATGGGATAAAGAGGAATTAATAATGACAGGATTAGATAGTGGAATAATGTTTGAATTGTAAAGATATCTGAGGACAGTAGTATAGTTGAATAGCTTATAATGATCTCTTCTGGGTATTCTATGTGATCAATTATTCCCAGAGATATATGTGGCTATTTATTTTCAAATGAAACTCTTATTGTATGAGAACGTTAACTAAACATACTGATAGACGAAAGAATTTTGGTCTATTTGGGTTATGATCGACATTGCTTTATCTTTCCCTGGTATTCTATTCCACTATGTTGATAGAAAAGTCAACGATAAAATCTATATGATGCTAGTATTCTGTTTCTATTGGTTATTATTTTATTGAATATACATGAATATTATATTGCTTTTGTCATAGCTGATTTCAGTGCTTATGGGTGATATTTTCTTCTGATTTTCTCTGGGAAATCATTGAGATCTTTATCATTCTATATGGGTTGTAATTTTCAAAAATTTTGTATAGTTCCATACTTTGAGATTTCGCTACCTCGGTTTTATTATGATTCTATGTGATTATCTGCAAGAGATATTCTTTTGATGGAAATGAATATATCTATTATGATTATAATTTCTGGTTTGATCATGGGAGTATAGTGGTATTGTCATCAATTTATAGAGGTTATGTTTCTACATTTATTTCTGTTGAAACCATATTTGATTTTCTTTTGTGTACAAAATGCATTATTAACAGCTGGGATATTATCTATTTATATGGTTGAGATATTAGTCCTATTATGGAATTATGATTTTTTTTATCTGACGGAGCTGGCTTCAGTATAGTACAATGCTTCGATGATTAATAGTTGAGATAGATTTATCATATAATCCTTTCTAGTTTTCTTGAAAGGGAATTGACATCGGCAAAAGCATAGATGATAGAAGATCAAGTTCAAATCTGTATAACAGTTATCACTTCTAGGTAAATCTTGATATATGTCAATGAGTAAAGATAGAATTTTATGCTATATTCGAGTTATGCAGTTTTTAAGAAGATCTTTGACTAGTATCCTAAAGAAATTACGATAAATTGTATGTCTAAGTTATTCTAACAACAAGAAGAAAGGTTTTCTTTAAAAAGTTATTGTTTAATAGCTAAGATCGGTTTAGTTGTTTAGTTTGATTTGGGTTATTTGTTTGAAAGGTTGATTGAGTTATATGTGTTTGAGTTTATCCTTCAGTCTAGAAATAAATATTGTGCGTTCATGGGTAAATAGATGGATAGTCTGAATGAAGAATTCATATTTTAGAAGACATGATACGAAATTATATCTATCGGAACAGTTCTATTTGAGAGATATTATTGTAAATTAAAGTTGTTTCGATTGTTGAAGTTATCATTTGTGCGAATTTTGATTCGGTTTAATACATGTTAATAAGTTATAAATAGTTGAAAACACTATTAACTGAAGCATCAGTTTTAGTTCAAACTAAATCGGGTAAAAAGTTTATGATTCTCAATCATGCGTCATTGAATGGTTTGGTGTAGGTTTTAGTACAAGAATGTATAGTGATAGCTTATGCTTCCATACAGTTAAAGTTGCATGAAAAGAGTTATTCAACGCATGAATTAGAGATGATTGACATTGTAATTGCATTGAATAGTCAGTGACATTAATTGTTAGGTGAGTAATGTAAACTATTGGATGACTGCAAGAGTTTAAAATATTTGATGTTACAGAGAGATCTAAATTTGGGACAGCAAAGATGGCTTGAACTTTCGAAATATTTTGAGTTAGTAAATGGTTATCATCCTGGAAAAATGATTATAGTCACGGATGTTTTGAACAAGAAATCTTTGTGTGCTTTACAAGCAATGAATACGCGATTGATCTTATCGGATGATTGTTAGATATTAGCCGAGTTAAAAGCTAAATTGATGTTTATTCCATGATTTTGTGAAGCTCAGAAATGTATCAGTGAATTACAAGTTAAAAGAGTTCAACGTGAATTGACTTCTGATTTAGAGCTTCAGATTGGAAACGATGATTATTTGTTGTTTCGAGATAGATTTCGTGTACTGAGAAACCTAGAGATTATACAACAATTTTTATATCTAACTCAGCGTGGTAATTAACTGTTCATTCGGAGAATACTAAGATGTAAAATAATCTGAGACAATTTTACTAGTGAATGAGTATGAAATGTTATACTTCTGACTTGTATCCAAATGTCTAATTTATCAATAGGTTAATGGTGATTAGCAAGTACCTTTGGGACTGTTACAATCTGTGTTATTATCTGAGTGGAGATGAAATAGAATTTCGTTGGATTTTGTAAAAAAGAAGACGTTATCTGAATTATTGATGATTGTTGAAGAAGTTTTTACATTTTACCTCAGTATGTATAATTTCTCTCTTGATAGACTAGCTAAGTTATACATTTTTAAAATTGTCAGTTTTTACAGAGTGTTAGTCTCTATTATTTCGGATAGAGATTCGAAGTTTATATTATATTTTTAAAGAAAATACTGTAAATTTGGGGTATAAGGTTGTATTGTAAAACCACATTTCATTCTCCAACTGATGGATAATATGAGAAAGCTATTCAAATTCTCAAAGCTACGATTTGTTTCGATATTTTAGAATGTGAAAGCAATTAAGAAAGACAATTACTATTGATTGAGTTTGAGCATATTAGTAGTTATCATATGAGTATAAGATGGCATTGTATGAAGTATTGTATGATTGCAATTACCGAACTCCGTTGTTATTAGATCGAGCTTTGTAAGAAAAAGATTCACGAAATTGATTTCAACAAAAAAATTGAAGAGAAAGTGAAAGTAATTCATAACAGTTAGAAAGCAGTTTCAGATTGACAAAAACATATGGAAACTTGATATGTAAAAGCAATGAATTTCAGTTAGTGAACTGGGTGTTTGTGAAAGTATAGCTAGGAGAATAAAATTTCTTAAATTAGGTATAAAGAGAAGTTGAATTTGTGATTCATCGGGCCGTATGAGATTACTGATAAAATAAAGCCAATGGCTTATTCAACTTATATTATTGTTAGAACTTAAGAAGATCCATAATGTGTTTCTTATATCTATGATGCGATGATTCAGATAAAACCCTTTGTATATAATATCTCTTTCAGAAATTGAAATTCAGCTTCATATGACGTATAGCGAAGGACAGATCAGAATCTTAGTTCGTGAGATTAAAGAGTTGAGAAATTCGAGGCTATGTGAGAAATTGATAAGGTTATAATAAAGCAAATCTCTAATTTATTCTCTGATAAGATTTTCGAGGACAAAAGTCTCTAAGGGGAGGAGAGTTGTAACAGCCCGTTTTTGGGTCAAATCAGAACAGTGGTTTCAGGACCACAAATCTGAAGTCAAAATATTTATTTTATTATTATTTTAATATTTACAGTATGAATATATGATGGTGTAAAATTTCGTTAAGAAATTTTATCGTTTAAATATTCAATTTGTGACAAATGACTAAATTGCGTAAAGTGCAAAAGTCGTGTTCTATTAGCTAAAGGTATTAAATAGCTATAGAACCTTATATTGTAATTAGACCATTATATGGACTCATTATTAGGTGTTTAAATGGTTTAATAATAAGGTTATTATTGTAATTTAGTAATTAAAGTTAATAAAACAAAAGAATTAAAGATATCATCTTTTTAACTGAGATGCCACCACTGGATTTTCATAATAAGAATAGCCATGGAAGCTTGAGCATTCGGCCAAACTATTTTGGTCAATCAAGTTATGGTTTTTGTCCCGTTTTTAATAATTTGTACATTTTTGAGATCGTTGCAGCTTAATCTAGCGAGCCCGTATCTCCAATTTCAAAATTGTTAAAGCATTTGAATGTTGCCATTGTTGAATGCATAAGTAATTTGTTAGTTGATGATGTAAAATAAATCGTTGTTGTTAGATGTATGAGTTTTGTAAAGTGAATTTTGGTAAAAATGTCAATTTTGGATTAAATTGTGAAATATGAAAATTTAGTGGTTGAAATTTTAAAATAAATGAAAAGTATGGGCTGATATGAGAATGGGTAACATTCTGCCAGCATGAATTCGTATTAAATTGAATGAATTGTGATTTTATGTGATAAGGACTAAATTGTAAAATTGTGAAATAACAGAGGCAAAAATGTAATTGTGCTAAAATATGTAAATTGTGCTAAATTATATGAAATGATGATTAAATAATTAAATAATTAAAATTTGATATTATATAGATTGAGATAAACAAGATTTGGATCTAGAACGGGGGAAAACAAAGTATTGGATTAGTCGACCTAATTCGTCATTATAGCGAATGAGGTAAGTTCATATGTTATAATTTCATTTCAAATGTATTTTATATGCTTTGATGAATTGTGATTATGTGGCTATGGACGAGTTTGGAAATGATTCAAAAGTTAGAATCTCGGTTGAACCTTAGGAATAATTTAGGATACTAGTGACATATCATTAGGGATATTATGAGTTGGTTTCGAGTCATGATATAGCACTTCGGGTGCGAGGTAAACTGATTTGGCTTCGGTCCATGCATCTCGGCTAATTTGGCTACAGGCCATGATATCAGTATTTCGATAAGTTAGCTTGATTTGGCTTTGGGCCATGGTAGAGGTACTTATCGTGTAAGACCCTTGAGTATTCGACTTCTAATTTTGAATGGTTCAACAGGTAAATGAAAGATATGGATTAGGATAAATTGACACTTAGTGTGTGTAATTGAGATAGCTTCGGCTATGTATTGGGACTTAGTGTACGAGATTCTAGAGTTACCAATATTATTCTATGTGGTTCAACAGGAAATGTTGAAGAAACGTGGTTACAAGTGATGGTACGATTAAATCAAGGTACTCGTGATAGAAATTGACAAGTGTTAAAAGTGAATTTCATATGATGAGTAAGTGGAAAATTATGAGAATTCATATGGTTTAATTGAATATATATAAATGTGATGGCTACTAAATTAAATATAGTTTATTTCTATTTGCTTATGCTTATGTAAATGTGAATGAATTGATAGGAAGTATTCAAACCATATAAGCATTGAAATGAATAAACCTGTGAAATTCTTGGTTAACTATGTGAACACCTACATGACTGAAAGGCGGTATTATACAAGTTATAGTATATTTTTTATAATGGCTTAAAATGTGTTTATTTGTTGAGATGGGCTATTATCATACAAGCTTACTAAACTTTATAGCTTACTTTGTATATTTTCTATGTTTATAGTGATTCGGAGGATCGCTCGGGTTGGGAGTCATCGGAGATCTTATCACACTATCCAGCTATGGTTTGGTACTTATAAGCTTTGCGATATTGGTTATACGGCATGTATAGGTTTTGTGATTATTTGTTGAATATAAGTAATTTTGGTGATTGATGCATATGTACTTGATATGTATTTAGCCATGAGATTTGGCCTAATAATGATGTAAAGTTTGATAAGTATATGCTATGGTTACTTTGACTTGGTTGTTGAAAATGTTTTTGGCTATTTGAAATGGCATGATTAAGTTATATGGTTTAAAGTATATATATATCCCCATGTGATATAGGTTATTTTGGTAAGCGTAATGATGGTTTAAGATATTCAAATGATCATTTGGTATGTGTTGTGTAATAGCTTGAGATATGCTTGGTTTTGGTTTGGTACTTGAATGCCAAATTGGTTAATAAAGTAGGTTGATTTAGTTTATGATATATATATGAATTTTGGCTTATGAATCTTGTTGATTGATATGTGATTTAGTTAAGTAAATGATTATGATATAAGCTTTGAACAAATTGGTATTGAAATAGTTTATAATGTGATGATTTGAAATTGATTTGGTAGTTTAATTGTGTATGGAAATGGTAACATTTGCACTTGTATAGGGGTGTTTCCTTTGGGTGAGAAATGTAGCTTGTAACTAGCCTATTTTCGTCCACACGGGCAAAGCACACGGGTGTGTGACTCATCCGTGTGTGACACACGGTCATAGTACACAGCCGTGTGTCCCCTGGTGTTGCAATTGGAAGCAAGTGAATCTGCTCCACACGGCCTCACACACAGGCGTGTGACTTGGCCGTGTGGCATAAGCCAGTATACCCTACAGGTTTGACATGGTCTAGTACATGGCCTAGCAAATGGGCTTGTGTGGTCATTTCGAATGGGCACATGGGCTAGACACACGGTTGTGTGGTTGGCCATGTGACCCAATCAGTATGTACCCCCTATTTTGACATGGTTGATGAGATGGGCGTGTCTAGACAGGCGTGTGTCTCCTATTTGAAGAAAAATTTTCTAAGTTTCCAAAATTTGTTCTGAATTATTGGTTTAGTCCCGAACCATTTCTAAAGCATAGTTAAGGCCTCATAGGCTTGTTTAGGGGACAAAGGGATTGAGTTTGAATGATGAATGTATGAAATGATATTATGTATATGAAATGTTTGGGTAATTGTGTTGTAAGTTTGGTAATACTTTGTAACCCTATTCCGGCATTGAATATGAGTGAAGGGTGTTACATTCATCATTTGGAAGAAGGCTTCTTTAGACTCTCCTCCCTGGCTACCCGTCATGGGTCTAGAATCAGTCGGTGTTGTCCCTTGCATGGGAGTAGGTGCATTACTCTCAACCTCTTTAGCTATAGCTCGATTGGGATCCATTTACTATATGAAAGCGCAATTAAAAACGTCAGGAGTCATCACACTATCATAGTTTATATATGGCATGTAGAGCTAGACTCTCACACACGCTACATTAGTCCTAGAATCGACTAAATCGTAGCTCTAATACCAATAAATGTAACACCCCTTACCCGTATTCAACGCTAGAATAGGGATACGGAGCATTACCTGACTTACAACACAATTAAACAACCATTAACTTACATAACATTATTTCATACATTCATCATTCAAACTCAATCAATTTTTCCCTAATACGAGCATACGAGGCCGTAAAAAAGCTATAAGAATGGTTCGGGACTAAACCGATAACTTTTAAAACATTTGAAACACATAAAAAATTTTTCTCAAAACAGGGGACACACGCCTGCATGGCCAGACACACGGTCACCAGACACGCCTTTGTCACAGGCCATGTGGACATTCGAAATGGAAGCACATGGCCTTGTCCCAACCCGTGTTCTACCTCATTTAATTCTCTGACTTGGGTTACATGGCCAACACACATGCCCGTGTGGCTAGCCCCTATGCCCTAAAAATGGCCACACACGCCCGTGTGCCAGGCCGTGTGCTAGGTCGCGCCAAACCTGTAGGGTATACTGAGTTATACCACACGGCCAAGTCACATGCCCGCGTGTGAGGCCATGTAGAGCATACTGACTTGATTTTAATTTCCACGTCAAGGGACACACGACCATGTAATATGATCATGTGTCATACACGACTGAGACACATGCCTGTGTCTTTGCCCTTATGGACAAAAATAGTCTATTTACCAAGCCAATTTTCCACCCACAACTTCACGTACCTAAACAACTCAAATGGCACCACAACATAGCATAATTGAGCATATATTTTAGCCACAACCAAGAACCAACATGCTTATAACTTATGTTTTTCTTAATCAAACATACCTAAACACATATACCAATCAACTAACTAAACATTTACCAAACACACATCATTTTGTACCAATTCACAAGCATGATACCAATTCCACAAACCTTATAATTTAAGTCATTCACATATTAACCCATGGACTCAAAATACTTTTACATGAATTCACAACATAAATCATATATTTATATATACCAACATTTGGTTCAAACATACCAAAACAAGCCAAGTCTCATGGCTATAAATACAATCCAGAACGTAACCATTCACAACTCATTTCTAATGGAAAAACTCACCACCAAAATACATATCAATATGACCATAATCCTATACGTGCCATATGACCATAATCCTATACGTGCCATATGACCAAATCATAAGCTCAAAAGTACCAAAGTGATGGTTGGATAGTGTGACGTAGTCTCCGACGATCCCCGAATCCGAGAGAGCTTTGAAATCACTATAAGACATTGAAAATAAACAAAGAAAGCTTTATAGCTTAGTAAGCTCATATAATATAAACATAACTAATCAAAAATACACCATCCATCAAGTTAAACATATTAACATGAAATTCATGATTACTAACAAACTTTTCACATGCTTATTCATACTCTTATATGCAAAGTTCTTAACTTCTTCAATTTAAAGCTCATACTATGCATGTACATACCTATACCAATCCATATTAAGCTCATACATATTCAGAATACCATTGAATACTAGATATTTTGCACACAAAGTGCCGGTCATAGCTTAAGCTATCTCAAATCGCACACTAAGTGCCATACATAGCCGAAGCTATCTCGATCTTGCACACTAAGTGCCATATATAGCCAAAGCTATCTCGATCTCGCACAGTAAGTGCCACACATAGCTAATTTGTCATCGAACATGACTGTAGTCCCGTATATACAATTTATGGAATATCAAAACATTAAAAAGCATAATTATAACAGTGTTTATTTCATATGAACTTACCTCAGATATTAAAATGGAGAATCGAGTCGATTAGTCGATAACTTTTGCTTTTCCCCAATCCTGATCCGAATTTCATTTTTCTTGATCTAAATACATTCAAAGTTAACTCATTTAATCAACTATTTATTCAATTCAATCCAACATATACATTAGGGCTATTTCACACATTTGCCCCTAAACTTTCACATTTTTCACAATTTAGTCCTTATTTCATAAAATCACAAATTAATGAAATTTGCAATAGACCCATGCTAACTGAATTACCATAATGCCACTAGCAGTCCATAATTTTCATTTATTTCACAATTTAACCACCATATTTACACATTTCACAATTTAACCCCTAATTGTCAATTTTATCAAAAATCACTTTAAAAATGTTGTTTATCTAACAAAAAGCATGTATTTTCTACCATTAAACATTAAAATACCTCAACATTCATCAATGGAAAAACCCTAAACCTTTAATAGTTTTGCAAAATAGTCCCTGGGCTAGCTAGATTAAGCTGCAACAATCTCAAAAACGTAGAAATCATTAAAAACGAGACAAAAATCACTCACTAATTGCAAAAATGAGCTTGGCCGAACCCTAGCTTCAAAATATGGCTATTTCTCCTTGATAAATTCAGCTAATGGAGATGAATGAATCAAATTTTATGTTTTTGTTTTATTAAATTATAACTTAATTACTCATTTACCTTTTTAACCTCATTACTAATTCAAAATTTCAATAATGCCATGCCATTTTCACCCACTATCCAATAAATGGGTTAATTACCACATAAGGACCTTTACTTTTGAGTTCTAAAGCTATTAAACACATTTAGCTATTAGAACACTAATTTTACACGTTATGCAATTTAGTTCTTTTATCAAATAAAACACTCAAACGATAAAATTTTTAAACGGAACTTTCACACAATCATTCTATCATACTGTAAACATTAAAATAACAATAAAATTATTATTTCAACCTTGGATTTGTGGTTTCAAAACCACTATTTTGATTTAACTAAAAACGAGTTGTTACAGTAATAGTTCATAATCATGAATAAACATAATTATCAGGCAAGCTTCATATACATGTATTTTCCATGTCATGTTTCAATATATCAAAAAAATATCATTTCCTTGTATTTCAGGTATATACTGGTAATAGTTCATTTTGAACTCATGTTATCTCATATCAGAACTTTGCCCGTTGAACTATTTAAAATGTCTATGGATACATGGGTAGTACACATGTAGTGTACAAAACTATAATCTATTGATTCATATTCAAGAATGCTCGTACGAGCACTTAACAGGAAGCTCTTTCTAGCCATATGACGGGAAGCTACGGAGAGCCATTAATGGGAAGCTCATATGAGCAAATATCGGGAAGCTCTGAAGAGCCATTAACTGAAAGCTCACAAAGAGCCTTTACTCGGGAAGCTCATGAAGAGCCATACTTTCGGACACTTATAAGAGCTGCGGTGTGTCCACAACACATGTAGGATCACAACCAATCGGGATGCTCCGAAAAGCGGGAAGCTTGCAAGAACCATATAACGGGACGCTCATGAGAGCTAATATCAGGACACTCTTTCGAGCTGTGGTGTGTCTACAATATATGCAAGACCACAACCAATCGGGAACCCTGTATCCATCGAATTTCATTTGTTAAAACGAGATTTAATAGTTGTTAGATATATTTGGATATTTGTTCAATACTTTTACATGACAATTATACATTTCACACACAACAATATTCAATTTAAAACATTTAAATATATAATTTTTTATATTAACTTATCTAGCTAATTTGCAGAAATACCAAGATTTAGGGGTATTTTGGTAATTTTATGTTTTCCTCTATTTTCCACCCAATCTTGATCTAAATTAATAAGGCCATTCAATTTATTAATTTAGATAATAATACAATTCATTTCATGCAATTTGATCACTTTTGACATTTTTACAAAATTACCCCTAAAGTTTTACTTTTATTCAATTTAGTCCCTAAACTGAAAACATGCAAATTAACCATTTTTAATACAAATTAAAGCTATCCAAATATTCATGGCATTCAATAAAGCCCATTTTTGCAATAAATTCACAACAAACTCTTGTATTTTTACCATTTCAACAATTTAGTCCCTAATCGAGAAATTCATCAAAAATCACATAATAAATACTTTTAATTAACAACTAATATATCAAATTCATCATTTAACATTAAGAATCATATATATTCATCAATGGAAACATCCAAAATCTTTAAAAAATTCAAAAACAAAGGTAAGGTTTAGTTGGACTTAATTGTAACAATCTCAAAAACATAAAAAATGAGAAGACACGAGTAAAAATTGGACTCACATGAAGCAAACATGCAAAACCAGCTCAAGAAGCTCACCCCCTGTCTGTTTGGACCGAAATATGAGAAATTCTTTTAAAATTCAATTTGGATGTTTTAATTTCATTTTATTTACCATTTTGCCATTAAATGGCTTTATTTTATTATTTTCTTCTCTTATGCCGTCTCATCCTTTTCATTTAGGAAAAATTACTATTTAGGTCCTTCTTTATTTATTAATTATGCCATTTAATCACTTAATTGTTATAATTAGCAAGTTTTGTACCTTTTTCAATTTAGTCCTTTTTAATTAATTGACTACCAAAACGATAAAATTTTTCAACAAAACTTTAATACTACCTTATTGACACTTCATTAATATTTATAAAAATATTTACAGCTCAGTTTATAAAATGAGATCCCGATACCTCATTTTCTAACACCACTTAACCGGATAAATCATTATAAATCACAAATTACTAATTCAAAAACCTTTCTAAAACTATGTTTGACTCGTAAATATTAAATAATAATATTTACAAACTTAATTTCTGGATTTGGTGGCCTTGAACCACTATTTTCGACACCACAAAAAATAGGGATGTTACACACTTTCTTTAAGATTCTATTTGCTCCGACTTTTATTTTGGTTAAAGAAATACTGACAAATGAACCTCGAAGATCTAATGAATTCAATGACTATCTGTGTTTTACACTGATAAAAATAGTCTACTGAGTATTGAACAAAGCATAGAAAGAGTATCAAATTCTATAAATAACTTCTGCAATAATTGTTTAAATAAAAATCTTTGAATATTAGAAGATGGAGGAATAGGAAGATGTTTTATTTTTGAAGTTTTGATGTCTTGGTATTTCTTCATGCAAATATTGACATATTGGAAATTGTTGTAATGTGCCCAAGGAAGTGACTACTTGCATCACTAATTTGCTAAAGGATGGTTGAAACCATCCATTTTCTTTAATCGATGGTCGAAACCATCCCTTTTCATATTTGATGGTCGAAGCCATCCCTTTTCATATTCGATGGTCGTCACCATCCCTTTTCTTTAATTGATGGGCGTCGATACTTTGTTGGATTTTTTCGTCATGACATGACATGATGATATAATATGATAGCATTTAAAACAAAAATTTAAAACGCTATTTAACGTATGAACTTACCTGGCTAAATTGCAAAAATGATAAGGTACAGGGGCATTTTGGTAATTTTCTCTTCTCCTCGACTTTCCACTTGATATTGATCTAGATTAATAATTTTATTCAATTTATTAATTTAGATAGTAAAAAAATGTATTTTATGCAATTTAGTCTTTTTTACAAAATTTCCCTTAAAATTTTACTTTTATTCAATTTAGTCCTTGAGCTTAAAACATGCAAATTAACCATTTTTAATGCCAATTCACATTAGCTGAATATTCATGGCAAACAAAACAGCCCACATTTGTAATAATTTCACAAAAATTCCTTGTATTTTTACTATTTCAATAATTTAGTCCTTAATCGAAAAATTTATCAAAATTACTTAAAAAAATACTTTCAAATATCAACTAACATTTCAAATTAATCATTTAATAACTAAAATCACATAGATTCATCAATGGCAACATTCAATATTTTTAACATTTTCAAAATCGAAGGTACAGGCTACTTGGACCTAGTTGCAACGATCTCAAAAACATAAAAATTATTAAAAATGGGGCCAAAATCACATACCATGCATGAAATTTCACCATGGCCGAAAGCTTCATCTCAAGAAAGGTTTCTTCCTCCATTAAAATTCGATGGAGAAAGATTGTAAAAGATGATAAAGCATTTTGATTTAATTTAATTTAATTTAATTGGCTAATTACCATTTTACCCTTAAAAACTCAACCAAATTTCATCAAATGCTAAGCCATGTTCATCCACTATCCTCTAAATTTGTTGAATTACTATTATACGCCCTAATTTCATGCTTTTATATCCATTAGATACAAATAATGCTATAACTTTTAAATTTTACATCTTTTATGATTTAGTCCTTTTTAATTAATTAACTATCAAAACGGTAAAATTTTTCAACGAAACTTTAATACCACCTTAATGACATCCGTAAATATTTAAAATATATTTACAGCTCAGTTTATAAAAACAAGGTCCCAATACCTCATTTTCTAAAACCACTTGACCTTAGGGTCTTACCATTTGAACTTAATAAATTGCTTATATAACATAAGTTATCAAATCAAAAAAAATTTAAAATCACATTTGACTCGTAAATATTAAATAACAATATTTATAAACTTACACGTCGAATTTAGTGGCCCCGAAATCACTATTTTGGACACCACTAAAGAACGGGCTGTTACACCTATCTTAATTTTTATGCATTTTAATTATTTTTATAAAATATGATTTTCCATCATTTTAGGATTTATTTTAATATATTTTAATTAAATTACTAGTTAGATATGTTAACGTAGAAGTTACAATTAATTTAGTTTTCCCTTCTTTGGGTACGATCCTTAGAGTACTCCAATACTTTGTTGTATTAATCTATATTACGACTTGGCCCATATACTTGCTGAAACCGCCTAATGATTTTATGTGGTTGTAGGATTTACACTCTAGTCATTAGTACATTCAAAGGTAGCCACTTGACAATTCAAACTAAAGCCAATCATGTTCCAAATGTTGTAATCTGTGGCTCAGTTTAGTAGGATGGCTATTGAAGATCCACACATTCATCTTCACCTATTCATGGAAGTGAATGACTCTTTTAAATTGGTTGAAGTTGCATAGGATGCCTTGAGACTAAAATTTTCTCCATACTTTTTGAGAGATAGAGCACAAGCATGGTTGAACTCCTTACCTCTAGATTTAATGACTACATGGAAAGAGTTGGCTGAACTTTTCTTGATGAAGTACTTTACTCCCTCTCTAAATGCCAAGCTCCTCAACGAAATCACTTTATTTTAGCAACTTGATGAAGAATATTTATATGAGGCATGAGAAGGGTTTAAGGAGTTATTACGAAAGTGTCCCCACAATGTCATTCCTTATTACATTCAAATGGAGACTTTCTATAATGGTTTGAATGCTCATACTATAATGGAGGTTGATGCTTCGAAAAATAGAGCTCGTCTTTCTAAGTCCTACAACGAGAAGAGTGGATGGAATTCATGAAGTCAACGCTCTTGCATCTTTGGTATCCCAAGTATCCTCAATATCAACTATGCTTAAGAACATGAACATGAATTCATTAAATGGTAACTCGATAGGGTAGCCTTTAGATCAATTCGAAAATGTTTCTTATGTGTATTTTGGTGATGGCCATGTTTTTTATAATTGTACTTCGAATCCAACATTAATTTATTACATAGGAAATCAGAATAGGAATGGGCCATAATTGAAATTCTACAAGTCTTCATAGAAACATCATCAAAATTTCTCATGGAGTAATCAAAGGGATGGTCCTAGCAACTCATCTATGTCTTCTTGACCAAATTATCCATCGGGTTATTCTCAAGAAGTTCAAAGATCTTAACAAGTTGAGTATTCTAAGACTCTTGAAAAATTATTGATGGCATGCATGGCAAAAAATGATGCACTTATCCAAACCCAACCAACAACATTGAGAAATTTAGAAAATCAAGTTGGTTAGCTAGTTAATAAGCTTAAAAATAGATCCCAAGGTGTTTTACCAAATGATACAAAAAATCTGAGAAATGTTAGCAAGGAACATTGCAAAGCCTCAACTTTGAGAAACGAAAAGACATTGGAGATAAAAAAATTCTAGAGCTAAGTATGAGCCTTCTACAATCCAAGATAGTGAGAAAATTCAAGAGAATGTTGGAAATCCTGATATATTGAAATTTACACCTACTTGAAATGCTACAATATTGTTGTAGTAAGTCCATATTTACAAATTGAAAATTTAGCTGCCACTATTTCCTCAATAGTTTAAAACGTAAAAATAAGATACTAAATTTAAGAAAATTTTGGATGTGTTGAGACATCTACATATCAACATTCTACTTGTGGAAGCCCTTAATAAAATGCCCCCAACTATTTGAAATTCATGAAGGATATTATTTCTAAGAAGAGAAAGTTAGAAATTTGAAACCGTAGTGCTAATTAAGGAGTGCAGCTCATTTTTCAGAACAAGCTGCCACCTAAGATGGAGGATCCAGGGAGTTTCACCATTCCATGTAATATTAGAGATTCTTATTGTGGGATGGCCTTGTGCATTTTGGGTGCTAGTATAAACTTGATGCCAATTTTGGTTTTCAAGCAATTAAGGATTAGTGAAGTCAAACCTACTATAGTTACTCTTCAATTGACAGACAGATCTCTTGCTCATCTTCATGGGAAGATTGAAGATGTGTTGGTATGGGTTGGTAAGTTCATACTTCCTGCTGATTTTATTGTGTTATATTAGGAGGTAGAGAGAAAGGTGCCTATTTTTTGGGGAAGGTCATTCCTCACAATCGATAGAACCTTGATTGATGAGCAAAAAGGTGAACTAACTATGAGGGTCCACGATGATATGGTAACTTTTAATGTCTTTAAGGTTATGCAATTTCAAAATGAGCTTGAAGAATGCTGTACTGTTTCAATAAGGGATTCTTTAGTTTCTTGTAACAGCCCTCACTCGTATTCAATCTCGGAATAGGGTTACGGAGCAGTACTAGACTTATAAAATAATTGAACATTCACTATGCATACATTTCCACATTTCATATAATTATCATTCAATCTCAATCAATATGTCCCTAATACGATCCTACGAGGCCCTAAACATGCACTCAGGGTAGTTCAGGACTAAACCGATATCTCAGGAAACTTTTCAACACTTAGAAAATTGTTGCATAAAATAAGGGACAGACACCCGTGTGGTTCAGCCATGTCTCTCACATGGCCAACGACACGCCCGTGTCACAGGCCGTGTGGACATTCGAAATGGGAGCACATGACCGTGTCCCAGCCTGTGTCCAACCCCGTGTAACTCTTTGACTTGGGTCACATGGCCAACACACACGCTCGTGTGCCCTAAAAATGGCCATACACACCCATGTGCCAGGCCGTGTGCTAGGCCGTGCCAAACCTGTAGGGTATATTGACTTATGCCACACGGCCAAGTCACACGCTCGTGTGTGAGGCTGTGGGAGCATACTGACTTGATTTCTAAATCCACACTAGGGGACAAACAGTCGTGTAACATAACCGTATGTCATACACGGTTGAGACACACGCTTGTGTCTCTACCCATGTGGACAAAAATAGGCTATTTGCCAAGCCATTTTGCCACCCAAAATACACACCACTTTACCTATACATAAGGCACTATATCACAGCATAACTAAGCACTTAAAAATCTACTCAAATCAAGTTGAATTCATATCTTTCATTACCAACCAATACGTAGTGCTTCAATACTAATATTTCACATTCTTAAATAATCCAACTAGTCAAACACAATCTTATCATATTTTATAAACTTAACAAAACCAAATTCCAAGCAATTACTACCTAAGCTACTCATCCACAACCAACCTTTAACCAAGAAATTATAGGCCACATCAAAAAGGAATTTGCACTTATATACATGTTTACATTATCAACTAACCAAATAAACCATTTCACATGGCTATATACATAACAACCATACCACATTCACAAGCCAACACAAATGGATAAAATGCATAAACCAAAAAGACCAAATTCCTATACATGCCATATACTTAAAATAACAAAGTTCATATGTACCAAGTGATAGGTGGATAGTGTGAAACGATCTCCGACGATCCTCGAATCTGTGCTAGCTTTGAATTCACTATAAAACATAGAAAAATAAACGGTGTAAGCTATAAAGCTTAGTAAGCTCATATGAAATAAACTCGATATAATCATATCCATATAATTCAACAGTTGATTATAAAAATATGAATTCACATCAACTAACAAACCTTTCAATTACTTATTCACAAATCTATATACTTTCTTCAGCATTTCTTCAATTCAAAGCTAATATGGTTTATGTACATACTTGTACCATCTCATACCAATCTCATTCTCAACTCCATCATTCATTTACCCGTTGAACCATTTGGAATAGAAGTCGGATACTTAGGAGTCTTGCACATTAAGTACCTATACCATGACCCGAAGCCAAATCAAGGTAACTTATATCTAAAGTACTAATACATGACCTGAAGTCAAATCAACTGATATTCATGGCCCGAATCCAAATCAGTATAACTTGCACCTGAAGTGCTAATATCATGGCCCAAAGCCAACTCAATGTATCCCTTAATGACATGTCACTAGTATCCTAAACTATTCCTAAGGTTCAACCGAGATTTTGAATGCTGAGTTACCATCGAGTCATTGTTGAACTTATCCGACGTCTCGTATTCACAACTTATACAATATCAAAGCATTTAAAATACACTTATAATGAAATTTATCACAAACGAACTTACCTTAGATATGAAAACGACGGAATAAGTCGATTAGTCGATAACTTTAGTTTTCCCCCGATGTAGATCTGAATTCCGCTTTCTTGATCTAAATATATTCAAAATTAACTTATTTGATAATCTCTCTATTCAATCTAATCCAAAACATACATTTAAGCACATTTACACTTTTACCCCTAGAATTTCACCACTTTTACAATTTAGTTCTTATTACACAAAATCACAAATTCATGAAATTTCTTTAATATTCATGATAGCCGAATTACTATAATGCCTCTAGCAGCCCACATTTATCAACTTTTCCCACATTTAACCACACATTTTGCGTTTTTACAAATAAATCCCTATTTTGCATTTTTACTAAAAAATCACTTAACAAAACCTGTAAAACTAACATCAAGCATTCAAAATCTATCATTAAACATCAAAATACTCATGTATTCATCAATGGAAACATTCAAAATCTTTAATAGTTTTGCAAATTAGTCCCTGGGCTAGCTAGACCTAGTTGCAACAATCTCAAAAACATAGAAATCATTAAAAACATGACAAAAATGGACTTACAATTGAGCAATGCAATGGTCGAATGTTTGAAGCCCTAGCTTTGGCTTCCTTTCTTCAAATTTTTGGTCAAATATGAAGAAGAATGCATGAATAATTTTTTTTGTTTTATTACAATTAACAAATATTTACTAATTACCAAATTAACCTTAATATTATAACACTAAAATCAGATAGTGGTTGTCCATAATTGTCCACTCACACTAATCATGGTCTAATTACAACATAAGGACCTCTAATTTATGATTCTTTAGCTATTTAATACCTTTAACTAATAGAACATCACTTTTTCACTTTACACGATTTAGTCCTTTTTATCAAATTAACCATCCAAACATTAAAATTTCTTAACAAAAATTTCACATCATCATATCTTCATGTTGTAGACATTAAAATAATAATAAAATAAATATTTTGACTTCAGATTTGTGGTCTCGGAACCACTATTCTGATTTGACTAAAAATGAGTTGTTACATTTCTATAGAAATGAAGCATAATTCTCTTGATGATCCTTTGGAACATCTCTTGTTATTTGATTCTCCATATGAAAATGATAAAGATGAGTAACTAGCTTGGTTAAAAGCTAATTCGCAAGGATTTGGAACAAGAGCTTGGTTTGATTCATTAGAGTTTTCATCCAGAAATTTCAGGGCACCAAAAGCATTAGTTGAAAAGCCACCCAAATTGGAATTGAAGGTTTTGCCTTCTCATTCGATATATGCTTATTTGGGTTCATCTTCTACTTTAGTTGTCATTATTTCAACAAAGTTGACTAATGACCATGAAGTTGCTTGCAATTTTGAAAAGGGTTCAAGAAAGCTCTCAAGTGGAGTATTGCATATATTTGAGGTATTAATCCTTCTTTTTGTATACACAAGATATTGCTAGAAGATAGTGAAAAAGGGTCTATCGAGGAATAGAGAAGATTGATCCAATATCGGGTATTTGACCTTGAGAAACTTCAATCTCGATGGTCAGGGCTATTCATTATTATCAAGGTGTTTCTGTATGGAGCTATTGAGTTGCATGATAACAAAGGAGGTGCATTCAAGGTTGGACAAAAAAATGACATCAGGGGTAATCGAAGCACCAATCAAAATTAGATGTCCAAGGGCATTTTGTTCACTAAAACTTGGGCTGTAATCAACTGTAAATAGCCAAATTTTGGTTGAAGAAAGAGAGGCTATAGTTTTAGGGTTAAAAATTTTTTTAGTTTAGGTTTTCTTTTTTTTTTAGCTTAGAAGTATAGTAATTTTCTTCTTGATAGTTTAGGGTTTACTTTTTCTGCACATTTTCTTGTTTTTCTTAATATTAACGGTAGTTAGTTAATTTAGTTATCACTATAGCTAGGGTTTATTTCCATGTTTAGGATTTTTACTTTGCTTGTAATGATGCTTTCATCTTTAGGTTAATGTTATTTTAGTTTTCTTTCTTTTTATCTATTAAATATCTCATCTTTATTATTCTTATTTATTTGACTTTGTGTTAGTTTCTTTTCATTTAAGTTTATTAAGTTAAAAACCAAAGGTTTCATATTTTTGTTCAAGTTTATGTTAATGGATTCCAAGATTGTTTCTTACATGTTTGTTACCTTTAATATGATAATCGGTAGCTAAACGCTAGGTGGTTGGTTGATGGAAATGTCGGGTAGTTGGTTTTAGGTTTTAGGGACTAAATCATAAAATTTGGACTAAATTGAATGCACTTCGAAACTTAGGATTGACGCCTCTAAGAGAAAATCAAGATAAATGAGACCGAGAGGTAATCTTAGTGGGCACCCACTCCTTAGTCCTGGGTTAGCTAGTAAGGTCTAGAGATAAACCAAACTAATTTGTTTAAGTTCGTAAAGTTGAAACCGAGAGGTAAAATGAAACTAATTTAGGAGTGTTAACGATTTAGATCCCTAATTCAAAGGTTAATTAACAACATGGAAATTAATCAACCATTGCATGTTATCGTATTTGGTAGTTTTATATTTTACATTATTTACAATTTAGTCCTTTTCTATTTTAGGTTATTAATTAGTTTAATTTCTCTCTAATTAACGATTTGGCGTACTACTGCAATTAGTGAGTAGCTAGCTAGACTTCTTTCTTGCATGCACTTCTGAATAGAAATCAATAAATTGTTAACTCTCTTGGGTTCGATCCTTGGAATACTCTAGTGTTCCCTTGCAACACTATAAAAATTATAACTGACATTGTGCGCTTGCAATTAAAACCACTTTTCAAAATAGTCTTTCCAAAATCATTAGTTTTAACACACACGCATGTGGGCAGTTAGGAGCCCTGTTGCTAGTGAATAGCAAGAAGATCACACCAAAACTGATAATGACAATCATCAGTAAAATTAGAGGGAGTTTTCTTTTTCTTTTTTTTCTTTTTAGTTATTATTTGTTTGATGTTTTTTGCTTAATATTCCTTTTTTGTATTTTTTATTTGTGTAGCAATGAGGACATTGCTTTCTTTTAAGTTTGGGAAGGGGAGTATGTTTAAGTTGCAATTTAATTTATTAATTTCTCTTATTTCTTACGTTTCAAAAAGTTGCTTTAATATTTTGATGCTTACATGGAATTTAGGTTGTAACAAAATGTAACACCCCTCACCCAACACGATCATTGAGTTCGAGCTAAAGGATGCCACATCTGTTGGCGAAGAAACTACTGTAAAAGAAATATAAATAAATTATTTAAACGTTCCATAATCACAATTATCACATGCTAGACAAACTTTTTTGAGACTCAATTGAGCTTATGAAAGCTTTTTTCTTGACTCGAGCATGAAATATGTCCAAATTGCAAAATTTTCAAAATTTTAGTTTAGGTATCGATACCCTTTCCAGGTACCAATACTATTTTGAGCATCGATGTGTAGAAAAAATAATTTAAAAATAATGTATCGATACCAGCCATTAAGTATCAATAGCTCCTTCATGGTATCGATACTTTACCTTTGTATCGATACCATTTTAATGTTCAATGTTTTAAAAATTAAGAAAAATTTCTAAAGTAGTAATACCCTTTTTTAAGGTATCAATACCTTAGAGGAAAAATGTCAAAATTCTATATTTTGGTACCTATTTCATGTTAACTTATCAACTTACCCAATTGGTGCTTAAATTCACACTTACACCTGCATAAAACCTAACTAAAACCATATCTAAACATTTCATTTTAACCAATTCACATAATTCAAACTAATATGCCCTCATTTGGCAACATACATAGTAAATCAACCAATTCAATCTCAATCTATTCTTTCATAGTTTTAAACCATTCAATACCATCAAATACCATATCAATTCATTAAGCAATTTTACATTCAAATGCCACATTCATAGCCTATTAAGTTACCAATATACACATATTCATATATGGACAACAACATTCTCTAATTCAAGCATTACTCAAGTTCAAACCAAACTATTTACCCAAATTAAGCACATATATTAACACTTATCTACATGCCACATAAACAGGCTTTAAAATGATCAAAAGTCTACCAAGTTGATAGTGGATAGTGTGAGCTTCGAGACGATCCGATCAATGCATTCCACAAATTGACAACTACAAGGGAAAAAGAAATATTGATATAAGCATATCAAATACTTAGTAAGTTCATATGCATAAAAAAATAACTTACCTTATTGTAAAATTTAATAAAATAAGTAATTCAACTTGGCAAGTTGCCTAGACATGACAACCACATATCAACAAGGTGAGTTCCTTATATAACCATATTAATAACAATTCAAATAATTAACATTCAACACAATGTCATTCATATAGAATCAACAATTCAATACCATTTGCATAATTCAATCAACATATAATCTTTTGTATATCAACCTATACCATTTCACTTTTCTTAAACCATATAGCCCGCTGAACTATAATGAACGGATTCAGATACACGAGTAACTACACCCACCAAGTTGCCCTTTAGAGCAGTAACTACACAACACCAAGGCACCAAAGTGCAAATCCCATAGACAAACACATATAATCATATAACAATATGTCCCTCCACCACCTAAAGTATTTGTAGAGACATTCAGTATTCGATTATCCGCAACAAATGTTGGATCTCGATATGATCTGTAATTAACTTCATACAATGACATACTTCGTACCACACATATAACTCGTACCAGCATGGAATTAAACCTATTGGCATGCCAATCTTATCCTATCCTTTATTACATTCATTCGGGCACATTTAGTATGTATAACCATTTTTTTACAATTTAGTCCATATCTTACCTTTTTGTACCAAACTGTATATAATTCAAATTACATTCACACAACACAAATTCTTAGTTCAGGTATATATTTCAATTACATATAACCATACCATGTGAACTTACTTAGAAAAAATAGCAACAAACAGGACATCGAGGACTAATCTATAATTTTGCCTTTTTCTCTATTATCTTCTATTTAATTCAAATCCCAATCTATACCATAATTCATTTCAATTTATCAATTCCAAATACTTTATAACATCATATTACATGCATATGAAAATTCAATTTCACTTTTTGGATGCTCCCTAAGTTTTACATTTTATTCAATTTAGTCCCTAAAGCTAAAATTACCATAACTTTAAAATTTGAGCTTCGTTTTTGAAATTGATCTCAATTACATCTTTTTATAACCTTCTATTATCTATAGTTACAGAAATTTAATATCAATTTTGAAATTTACACACATTAGTCCGTAAGTTCAAAAATTAACAATTAAACTTTCCAAACTAATCCTTTTTCATTACTAAGCTTAAATCAGCAATTTAGTACCAAAAGCTTGAATAGATTGACAATGAAAAGTTTTGAAAAGTTTAACAATTTCAAAAAATTGGTACATGGGGTAGCTAAATCAAGCTCCTATGACCTCAAAAACATGAAAATTACAAGAAATGGACTTGAAATTGCTTACCAATCAAGGGACTAAAGCTTGATTGTTCCAACCTTATTTTATTCTTCTTAGAAACAGTATGAAGAAGATGAGCATGAAGAATGGCTTATTTTTCTTTAAATTTTTTACTTTTATACCATGTTTAGTTTATAGTTAATCATAATTAACTAATTAATCTTAATTAGTTAACCATAAGAATAATTTAACACATTTTGTGGATTCCAAACAATATCCACCATCGAACATCCATTTAAAAATGGACCAATTGCTTAAATGGCCCTCCAAGTAAATAAAAATCCGTAGTGATTAAATTTTACCATTTTTAAAAGTTAGTCCTTATACTTTAATTAACTATCCAAATAAAAAAATTTAAGGGACCAAACTTGTTGGACTGTTAAGAAAGGATTTAGGTAATTTTTTTTGGATTGTTTAACCCTTTTCAAGCCTACCTTTTTTTATTATTATCCCTAGAAAACCAAATTTGAGCTTAATGGCCTATTTTAATTACTTTAGGATATATAGTTATTATTTTCACTTTTAAGCTTATATTTCAATCAAGATAAAAGTGGTTTAGAGTGTTTTTATAGTTAATTTAATTATATTTATGTTAAGTAGTTAATTTTTGAAGCTTTTATTTTAATAATGTATTTTTGAGAAATGAGATACTAAAAATGTGAATTTTTATCCTTGAAGGTGGCTAGTAGAACACTGGAAATGTAGAGAAAAGAATATGCTAAATTTTAACATCTGAAGCTCCAATGCTACAACAAAAACGTAGCATCAAGCTTGATGGAAACCTATTGGATATCCCCACATTTAAAGAACACCGCATAAGCTTTTGGGCTTAACCCATCTCTTATACAATTGCCGATGATGAGTAAGAATAAAAAAGAATAGGGCTCTGCAAAAATTGAATGGTCCAAACACTCTCAGGGGGACAAAAATATAATATAAAAGGGAGTTGACATAGCCCCCCACCATCTTTTGGGGAGGATATAAATACCTCATTTTAAGAACAAAAAAAAAGGAGTCGTTCGGTTTTTTTTGGCAGTTTAGGGACTAAATTGAATAAAATGTAAAATTTTAAGGATATCAAAAAATCAAATTTATATAGATTCATGTATATCATAGAGTAGTATGGATACATTTGGTATTGATTGATGATATAAAATAATTGTATAGATAAAGAATTGGATTGAAGTGGAGTTGATCGAGGAAAAGCTAAAATTACAGATTAGACCCTGAAGAAAACATTTTACATATTTTGAAAAGGTAGTTTCATATGGAACTTACCACCCTATTTTATTTTATGTACGAGTAATGTTTGAATATATATCTATATATATATGTTAGAATTGAGTAGAATTTAGTGATTTTTAACACATGGCTTAAAATAGACTTAATTGAAAAGTCATGAGAATGTTGGTTAATTTAAAATTGTATAGGATACAAATATCAATGTTGAATGATTACGAGAATCATAAATAAAATATGTAATCATGTACAAGGATTGATAATGACATGTATACGAAAATGATGCCTGTGTAAACTTAATAAAAGGTCAGGAAACTTATGGCCTGCCATTAGGATTATACATGCATTTGATCAGGGATAATACATGATGTTACGAGGTCTAAGATTTCTTGTATATTCTTGGTTTATACGTATTTTAGGTTCAGCCTAGACAATTAACCTCGATATAATGTCAAATTGTGTGAGAAACCCTGAAATATTGTTAGCTCATGTGAGCAACTTATTCCAGTGTACTCAAGTTCGTTTTACTGTAGTTCCATGAGGTGATATCCAATTGATTGGAAATGGAAACTTAATTCTGAATTGTAAATGAAATAGTAATTGTTGATGGTTGATATGTGAATAGCTAAGTTGTAACGCCCCCACGCCCGAGACCGTCGCCGGAGTCGAGTATGAGGTGTTACTAAGCTTAATTTAACATATTTAGAACTTTGGATTATTTATTTCTACATTCACAGCTTTTAAGCTACTTGCATCACAGTCACAAGAAAAATCATATCTCGAGTTACAAAACTCGAAATCAAGATCCGTAAATTTTCCCTAAATCCAGACTCATATACCTATCTACTAATTTTTTTCTAGAATTTTTTGTTGGGCCAATTAGTACAGTTTATTAGTTAAAGTTACCACTGTTTCAGGACTTGACTGGTCTGACCTCTGTTTACTACGAACCACATTTCTCTCTGTAAAAAATCCATATGACTATGAGGTTTATTTATAATGAAACTAGACTCAATAAGGATTCTGAGAATATAAAATAAACTACCTAATTATATCTTTAAAATTTATGGTGAATTTCTAAAGTTGGAATAGGGGATTCAGAAACTGCTATGACCCAGTTTCACTAAAATTCAAATATCTTGTAACATATAATTCCTTTACCTGTTTCATTTGTTTCATGTGAAACTAGACATAATAAGCTTCAATTTGATATGTATTCCATCACCAATTTAAATTTATATGATTTTTAGTCAATTTTTAAACTCGCATCAGTGTTGCTGCAGTATTCTGTTTATGGCAAATTTCATCCCTTTTATGAGTTTTTATGCACTAAGTATCTTAATAATTTTCCTTAACATCAAATATAATCTAAACTAAATATTTTCATAATTTATCATTATCAAGCATTTCCTCAACCATTCCATCACCATACCATAAGATCATTTACACAAAAAAATATATTGCTATACATGCCATACTTAAATTTACAAGCCATTACCAAAAGTCTTCCGGATAGTGTGACTGAGCCTTCGACCTATCCCGACTCCTGAGCTGGCTTGTCCAAAACTACAATGAGTAAGAAGGAGGGAGTAAGCATAAATGCTTAGTAAGTTCATATGCAAATAATAAGTAACATAACAAACAGTCATACCAATCAACATTAGCATGTATCACTAAAACACATATCACATTTTTAATCATTTTTCATCATCTTATTACCTTATCGTGGTTGTATCAATACTCAACCCGAGGGTTAAATACATACCTGTCCAAAATAACCATTTCACATCACTCACCAATACTTCTCTTTACATCTCGAATATTCCTCCATTGAGTAGAACTTTACCCGTTGAACACATCGGAATATAATTCGGATACATGTATAATTTGCATATAAGTGCCACATATTCAATCAAGCAATCATGTAACCCACCCATAAGCGAATTCGGACTCAACTCAACGAGCTCGGGCGTTCGCATCCATAAGTGAACTCGGACTCAACTCAACGAGTTCGGATGCCTAGTTACATCTCACGAACTCAGACTCAACTCAACGAGTTCGGACATTCGCATCCATAAGTGAACTCGGACTCAACTCAATGAGTTCGGATGCTCAATCATCCTAGTGACATGTCACTTGTATCCTAATCTATTCCTAAGGTTCAAACAGGATTTTTCCTCGAACACTTATCCTTGCCGTCTTCCGTAGAATGCCGAAATCAATACTCGGTAACAATTATATTTAACAAGTAGTTCACATAATTTACATATTATTTGAAATTAACCACAAAGCATACATTTCATAATAAAATTCAGCATAACATATAATTAACATCAATAACTTAAAAATAACCATTATGCTACATTATTTACACATGAACTTACCTTGGTACCAAAATACAAAGATTTTGCAATTTAGTCCACAATCTTTTCTTTTCCTCGATTGAGGTCGATTCCACGTCTTTCTTGATTATGGAGCTTGGAAGCTTGAAACAAACCCTAGCTATGGAGAACCCTTGAAATTTCGGCCTAATGAAGAAGATGGACAAAAATTGGCTTTTAATTTTGTTTTTAATTCATTTTAATAACTAAATGACCAAAATACCCTTACTACTAAACTTTCCAAAATTCCTTCCATGTCCTAATTTTGTCCATGAACTTAAAATTGGTCAAATTGCTATATAAGACCTCCTCATTAATATTCCAAAAACAATTTCATACTAAAAACTTCTAGAATGCAAGTTTTGCAACTTATTCGATTTAGTCCCTACTTTCAATTTAAGCACTTTAGGCATAGAATTTCATCACGAAATTTTCACACAATCATGCAATCATATCATAAACCTAAAAATAATTATAAAATAATTATTTCTATCTCGGATTTATGGTCACAAAACCACTATTCCGATTAAGCCCTAATTCGGGATATTACAACTCTCCCCCCTTTAAGGATTTTTGTCCTCGAAAATCTTACCGGTAAACAGATGTGGGTATTGATTTCTCATAGTTTCTTCGGATTCCCATGTAGCTTCTTCTACTCCATGCCTTTGCCACAACACCTTCACAAGTGCAACATTTTTATTCTTTAGTTGTTTGACCTCTCGAGCTAAAATCTTAATCGGTTCTTCTTCGTAGGTCATATCTGGTTGTAGTTCAATTTCTGTCGGTGAAACTACATGTGAAGGATCCGAACGATACCGACGTAACATAGATACGTGGAACACATCATGAATCTTCTCTAATTCAGGTGGTAATGCTAGCCGATATGCTACCGGTCCAACTTTTTCAATTACTTCATACGACCCAATAAAACGCGGACTTAATTTGCCCTTCCGTCCAAATCTAAGGACTTTCTTCCACGGAGACACCTTTAAAAATACTTTATCACCAACTTGAAATTCAATGTCCTTTCGTTTTAGATCTGCATAAGATTTCTGTCTATCTGAAGCAGCTTTCAAACAATCTCGAATTACTTTCACTTTTTCTTCAGTTTCTTTTATTAGATCAACTCCATAAATCTGATTTTCCTTGAGTTCAGTCCAATACAATGGCGTTCGACACTTACGACCATATAATGCTTCATAAGGTGCCATTTTCAAGCTCGTCTGATAACTATTGTTGTAAGCAAATTCTACCAGCGGCAAATATCTTTCCCAACTTCCTTGAAATTCCAATACACAACATCTAAGCATATCTTCAAGAATCTGAATTACTCTCTCTGATTGTCCATCAGTTTGTGGATGAAAAGCAGTACTGAAATTTAACTTTGTACCTAACGCGTCTTGCAACTTTTGCCAAAACCGCGAGGTAAACCTTGGATCTCTATCTGAAAGAATCGACAATGGTATTCCGTGTAATCTAACAATTTCTCTAATATACAGTTCAGCCAACTTGTTAAGAGAATAATCCGTACGTACCGAGATAAAATGAGCCGACTTAGTTAATCTGTCAACTATTACCCAGATGGCATCTTTCTTTCTCGGAGTCAATGGCAATCCTGAAACAAAATCCATAGTAATTCGATCCCATTTCCATTCAGGAACCATAATAGGCTGGAGTAATCCTGAAGGTCCTTGGTGTTCAGCTTTCACCTGTTGACAAATTAAGCATTTGGACACAAACTCTGATATATCTCTTTTCATTCGATTCCACCAATACATTTTCTTCAAGTCATTATACATTTTCGTACTACCCGGATGAATCGAGAAATAACCACTATGTGCTTCCTGTAGGATCTTTTGAATCAATTCCTCATTCTTCGGTACACAAATCTGATCTTTAAACATTAAGCACCCATCAGAACCAATTCTGAAATCTGATCCCGTATCAGCTTCACACTGTTTTCTTTTGGCTAGCAAATCTTGATCATTTTTCTGAGTTTCAGAAATCTCTTGTAAAAACATCGGTCTTGCTCTTAACTCTGCTAGAATCGAACCGTCATCTGACATTTTCAACTGAGTGTTCATAACTCTCAAAGCAAACAACAACTTTCTACTTAAAGCATCGGCAACCACATTCGCTTTTCCCGGATGATAATCAATAATAAGCTCATAATCTTTCAATAACTCCAACCATCTTCGCTGTCTCAAATTCAAGTCTTTTTGTGACATCAAGTATTTAAGACTTTTGTGATCAGTATATACTCGGCACTTTTCACTATACAAATAATGTCGCCAAATCTTCAAAGCAAACACCATTGCAGCCAATTCCAAATCGTGAGTAGGATAATTCCTCTCATGAGGTTTTAACTGCCTCGAAGCATAAGCCACCACTTTTCCTTCTTGCATGAGTACACACCCCAAACCATTTAGAGAAGCATCACTATACACCACAAATTCTTTACCTAATTCGGGTTGTACCAACACTGGTGCTTCAGTTAATAACTTTTTCAATTCTTCAAAACTCTGTTGACATTCTTCCATCCATTCAAATTTAACATCCTCTCAGAGTAGTCTAGTCATAGGAGCAGCAATTATAGAAAATCCATTTACAAACCGCTGATAATACCCAGCTAGCCCCAAGAAACTTCTAACTTCAGTTACGTTTTTCGGTGGTTTCCAATCAACAATGGCTGAAATTTTACTAGGATCAACCCGTATACCATCACCTGAAACAATATGACCCAAAAATCCAACTTTCCGGAGCCAAAATTCACTTTTACTAAACTTAGCATACAGCTGCTTATCTCTCAAAGTTTGCAAAACTATCCTCAAATGCTCAGCATGCTCTGTCTCATCTTTTGAATAAATTAAAATATCATCTATAAACACCACAACAAATCTGTCCAAGTATGGCCGAAATATGCGATTCATTAAATCCATAAATACAGCAGGAGCATTTGTCAACCCGAATGGCATAACTAAAAATTCATAATGACCGTACCTTGTTCTAAAAGAAGTTTTAGGCACATCCGACTCTTTTACCCGCAGTTGGTAATACCCAGATCTCAAGTCAATCTTTGAAAACCATGTCGCTCCTTTTAGCTGATCAAACAAATCATCAATTCTTGGCAATGGATACTTGTTTTTGATTGTCACCTTGTTTAACTACCGATAATCAACACACAACCTCATAGAACCATCCTTCTTTTTCACAAATAACACGGGAGCACCCCAAGGTGAAAAACTCGGTCTCACAAAACCTTTATCAGTCAACTCTTGCAACTGCGACTTTAATTCCTTCAACTCTGCTGGTGCCATTCTATACGGAGCAATCGAAATCGGAGCTGTTCCCGGTATCAAATCAATACCAAATTCTACTTCCCTGACTGGAGGCAAACCCGGCAATTCTTCTGGAAATACGTCCGCAAATTCACACACAACCGGCACTGATTCAACTTTCTTTTCAACTTCTTTTGTATTAATTACATACGCCAAATAAGCTTCATAACCCTTTCTCAGATATCTTTGAGCCGACATTGAAGAAATCACACTAGGCAATGCCTCTGATTTATCTGATTCAACCCGCAGAGTTTCACCATTTCCACACTTTAATTCTATAATCTTTTCTTTGCAATTTATTTTAGCATCATGCAATGTCAACCAATCCATACCCAAAATAACATCAAACTCATCAAACGGCAACAACATCAAGTCGGCCGGAAAGTAATGATCCCGAATCATTAAAGGACATTTCTTACATACTTTATCGACAGTCACACATTTGCCTAACGGATTCGACACTCTAATCATAAATTCTGTGTTCTCAATAGGTATATTCATACTAGACACCAATTTCATGCACACATATGAATGAGTAGAACCGGGATCAATCAAAGCAATAACATTAACATCAGGTGAGGAAGAATCTTCACGCGCTTTAATAGCATAAGTTCTAGCCGGAGCCCTTCCTTCAGGTCTAACCGGTGCATCCCTGGCTACATTCTTACTGCTTGTTTCACTTCCAACTTTTCTCGGATACCTTCCCCTCGAGTCTGCACCACTAGCTTTTACATTCTGAAATTTTTCTTTCTCAGCTCTCTCTGGGCAGTCTCTAATAAAATGATCCGGAGAACCACATCGAAAACATTCATTTGCTCTGCACGGACCAAAATGATTTCTACCACATCGCTGGTACTCGGGTTTAACAAATCTCGAGTTCCCTACACTGGCTGCAGAAGTATTCTGAGATTTAGGACCCACATTTTGCTTCTTATAATTCTCATATGATTCTCCAACTGAAGCTTGGGAACGAGGATTCATATTCCTTGACTTTCCAGGTTGCTGTGAAAATGAACCACTCATCGGTCTTTTCTTCCAATTTCTAGTCTCAGCCTCTACCTTTTTCTTTTCTTTAAGTAATTCTTCGGCCTTACAAGCTCGATCAACCAATACTACCATTTCTTTTAATTCAAGAATTCCAACAAATACCTTGATGTCTTCGTTGAGCCCGTCTTCAAATCGTCGGCACATCTTGGCCTCTGTAGGAACATACTCTCTGGCATACTTACTTAATCGAACAAACTCTCTTTCATATTCTGTAACCGTCATATTACCTTGCTTCAGCTCAAGAAATTCTTTACGCTTCTGATCAATAAATCTTTCACTAATATATTTCTTCCGAAACTCTTCTTGAAAGAATTCCCAGGTTACCCTCTCTTTCAGTACCACCGAAATCAAAGTCTTCCACCAATTATAGGCTGAATCTCTCAACAAAGATGTAGCACATTTCAAACATTCTTCAGGTGTACAAGATACTTCGTCAAATACCCGGATAGAATTTTCAAGCCAGAACTCTGCTTTCTCTGCATCATCATCAATATTTGCTCTAAATTCTTCAGCCCCTTGTTTACGAATTCTGTCAACGGGGGTTCTGTGAAATTTTATCATATCCATACCTTGAGGCATCGGGGGTACAGGTTGAGGAATTGGGGGAGGTGGGGAGGTTGTACATTTGGGTTCGTACGAACGAACTCAGTGTACCATGCACTCATCATTTGGAGAAAGGCTTCCCGACCCCTTTCTCCTCCTCCCTGACCAACAGTAGGAGGTGGATTTTCAGTCAGCGCTGCTCCTTCAGCCGGAGCTGGCGCATTACTCTCTACTTCATCTGCCACAGCTGGATCGGGGTCCATTTACCATAAAAAAATCATTTAAAAAGGTCAGAAATCGTCACACTATCACAAATTATACATATGGCATGTATAGCAAAATCCGTACATACAACACGTAGTCCGAGAACCGACTAAACCTGCTCTGATACCACTAAATGTAACACCCCCACGCCCGAGACCGTCGTCAGAGTCGAGTATGAGGTGTTACTAAGCTTAATTTAACATATTTAGAACTTTGGATTATTTATTTCTACATTCACAGCTTTTAAGCTACTTGCATCACAGTCACAAGAAAAATCATATCCCGAGTTACGAAACTCGAAATCAAGATCCGTAAATTTTCCCTAAATCTAGACTCATATACCTGTCTACTAATTTTTTTCTAGTATTTTTGGTTGGGCAAATTAGTACAGTTTATTAGTTAAAGTTACCCCTGTTTCAGGACATGACTGGTCTGACCTCTGTTTACTACGAACCACATTTCTCTCTGTAACAAATCCATATGACTATGAGGTTTATTTCTAATGAAACTAGACTCAATAAGGATTCTGAGAATATAAAATACACTACCTAATTATATCTTTAAAATTTAAGGTGAATTTCTAAAGTTGGAACAGGGGATTCAGAAACTGCTATGACCCTGTTTCACTAAAATTCAAATATCTTGTAACATATAATTCCTTTACCTGTTTCATTTGTTTCATGTGAAACTAGACATAATAAGATTAAATTTGATATGTATTCCATCACCAAGTTCAATTTATATGATTTTTAGTAAATTTTTAAACTCGTGTCAGTGTTGCTGCAGTATTCTGTTTATGGCAAATTTCATCCCTTTTATGAGTTTTTATGCACTAAGTATCTTAATAATTTTCCTTAACATCAAATATAATCTAAACTAAATATTTTCATAATTTATCATTATCAAGCATTTCCTCAACCATTCCATCACCATACCATAAGATCATTTACACAAAAAAAATATATTGCTATACATGCCATACTTAAATTTACAAGCCATTACCAAAAGTCTTCCGCATAGTGTGACTGAGCCTTCGACCTATCCCGACTCCTGAGCTGGCTTGTCCAAAACTACAATGAGTAAGAAGGAGGGAGTAAGCATAAATGCTTAGTAAGTTCATATGCAAATAATAAGTAACATAACAAACAGTCATACCAATCAACATTAGCATGTATCACTAAAACACATATCACATTTTTAATCATTTTTCATCATCTTATTACCTTATCGTGGTTGTATCAATACTCAACCTGAGGGTTAAATACATACCTGTCCAAAATAACCATTTCACATCACTCACCAATACTTCTCTTTACATCTCGAATATTCCTCCATTGAGTAGAACTTTACCCGTTGAACACATCGGAATATAATTCGGATACATGAATAATTTGCATATAAGTGCCACATATTCAATCAAGCAATCATGTAACCCGCCCATAAGCGAACTCGGACTCAACTCAACGAGCTCGGGCGTTCGCATCCATAAGTGAACTCGGACTCAACTCAACGAGTTCAGATGCCTAGTTACATCTCACGAACTCGGACTTAACTCAACGAGTTCGGACATTTGCATCCATAAGTGAACTCGGACTCAACTCAACGAGTTCGGACATTTGCATCCATAAGTGAACTCGGACTCAACTCAACGAGTTCAGATGCTCAATCATCCTAGTGACATGTCACTTGTATCCTAATCTATTCCTAAGGTTCAAACAGGATTTTTCCTCGAACACTTATCCTTGCCGTCTTCCGTAGAATGCCGAAATCAATACTCGGTAACAATTATATTTAACAAGTAGTTCACATAATTTACATATTATTTGAAATTAACCACAAAGCATACATTTCATAATAAAATTCAGCATAACATATAATTAACATCAATAACTTAAAAATAACCATTATGCTACATTATTTACACATGAACTTACCTTGGTACCAAAATACAAAGATTTTGCAATTTAGTCCACAATCTTTTCTTTTCCTCGATTGAGGTCGATTCCACGTCTTTCTTGATTATGGAGCTTGGAAGCTTGAAACAAACCCTAGCTATGGAGAACCCTTGAAATTTCGGCCTAATGAAGAAGATGGACAAAAATTGGCTTTTAATTTTGTTTTTAATTCATTTTAATAACTAAATGACCAAAATACCCTTACTACTAAACTTTCCAAAAATTCCTTCCATGTCCTAATTTTGTCCATGAACTTAAAATTGGTCAAATTGCTATTTAAGACCTCCTCATTAATATTCCAAAAACAATTTCATACTAAAAACTTCTAGAATGCAAGTTTTGCAACTTATTCGATTTAGTCCCTACTTTCAATTTAAGCACTTTAGGCATAGAATTTCATCACAAAATTTCACACAATCATGCAATCATATCATAAACCTAAAAATAATTATAAAATAATTATTTCTATCTCGGATTTATGGTCACGAAACCACTATTCCGATTAGGCCCTAATTCGGGATATTACATAAGTGATTCCTTTAAAACCTTGATTTTACTTATGATTTGGGAATGTAACTAACACATTTAAATAAAACTGTTGTTATATGTTTAGTCATATCATCGTGTGCCAAAAGGTTGCTAAATGACCTGTAAAATGGGTGAAAATGATGGTGATGTTTAAAAAATATGTTTAGTGTATTGTTGATTTGGTTCTTTTCAATGTCATATAGATACTTGATGCTCAAAATGAGTAGTTATGCATATATTATCAAGTAAAATTTTCATGGTTAGATGATAACTCCAGAATATAGAGTTATTTTTAGTACTTTTAAGCTTACAATTCATTTGAGTTTAGAGTGGTTGATAACGTTTTAGTAGTATTTTTGTCATATTCCTGTTAGGTATTTATTAATGAAATATTTTTGTTTCACTAAAGGGTTTTAATTAATTTCTATGCTAAAATGTGAAAGATTTCCTTGAAAGTGTACTCACTAACCAAAAGGCTAGGATGTACTGTTGGTGAACTAAGAAAGGAAGTAAAGAGATAATAGAGTTAGCACCACCAGTGCTAAAACTTCATCTTGCCACCTGTGAAGTCATCTTACATTTTGTCTATTATGGAGATTTATTGCATTTTTTTAGCTAACATTTTGCTTGCTCGTAAGTCCATTCATAGTTCACTAGTCCCGATGACAACTCGCATCTATCACAACTCACTTACATGGAGCTCAAAAGAGTCACAAGTCGCACATATGGAGCTCACACTTCACCACTCACATGCATTGTTCGTTGTAGAATACAACTCACATGCATCACTCACAACTCTCCTATTTGCACTTCACCAGCTTGTAGCCCTCTATGTACAGCTCAAACACATTGCATCCCTTTGTTTACAGCTCGTAAACATTGTAGCAGGTATTCCATAGCTTGCAATATTAGCTTGCTATATCGAGAGATAATTGTTGCATGCATAGTCCTTATAAATAAAACCTAAGAAGGTGACCTTGATGTTTATTTGGCATAGATATATGTTAAGTAACCTAAAGATTATTGTAGGACTTCTAGAGAAGCATAAAACTTGAAGAAAATGGATTAATAACTTGTAACAACTCGTTTTTAGTGATATTGGCACAGTAGTTTTGGGACCATAATTTTGATAAGTAAATTATTATTTTATTATATATTTATGGGATTTTATTAAGGTCGTATTAAGATTTCGTTAAGAAATTTTAATGTTTACTTGGTTAATTAAGTGAAAAGGACTAAATCGTAAAAAGGGAAAAAGTTGATTTCTATTAGTTAAAGGGGTTAAATAGCTTTGAAATATTAAATTAAAGGACTTTAATGGTAAATAAAGCATCTAAATGAGATAGTGGATGTACATGGAAAGGTTTTGTTAAAATTGTAATGATTTTTAAAGGATAAAATAGTAAATGATCAACTAAACTTAAATTAAACAAAACAAAAGAAATTTTCCTCTTTATTTTTCATCTTCTCCACCAAAAATTGAAGGGATAATAGCCATTTTTAGGGTTTGAAGGTTCGTTTGGTATTCTCTTGTGCACGAAAGTGATTTCGAGCCCCTTTTTAATGATTTTTTATGTTTTGTACTTGTTTTAGCTTAATCTAGCTAGCCTAGGGGTTAATTTGTAAGATTGTTAAAGTTTGAGGGTTATTTCATGAATGTTCTTGAATGTTTTGTGATATTAACTGATAGATTATGAATCTTTTATGAGAAATAAAGAAGTTTTGTTAAGTGATTTTTGATGAAATTGCATTTAGGGACCTATGTGTGAAAAAAGTAAAATTTCATGTTAAATTTAGGAAATGATAGTTTAGTTGAATTGGTATGAGACCCTAAAGAATCCGGTTAGCCTATAAGAGGGATTAAAATGATTAAATTTTAAATTATGAGCTTAAGGACTAACTTGTGAAAAGTTAAAAGGTTAGGGAAAAATGATAATTCTGCATAAATATGAAATGTGGATTAAATTGAATACTAGAAGTATTTAATTGATTGAAATTACCTATTTAGATCAAGATAAACCATGTACAGACCTACATCGAGGAAAAGCAAAAGCTTCGGATTAGCTCGATTTCACTTCCATGCTCCTAGTCATAGAAGTAAGTTCATAGTGTTTCAATACGTAAATAAATTTATAATGGAATTCTTATAATATAGTTCTTTAATTAAATGTTCATATTTAATTATTGAATAATTGCACTTACGTGCCCTTGTTTGTACTGTGGTACCGCTGATTGCACTTATGTGCCCTTGTTTTAACTTCAGTACCTCTGATTGCACTTTCGTGCCTGTAACACCCCGAATTTGGGCCTAGAAGTATTGGGCCTTGAGTGGGGGTCCGTAAAGAGGTTGTATATAGGCATTTAATTGTGCAATGAAATGAAACAATTAAATGTTTGCTTTAGTGGTTAATGGCTTTGAGAAGTGTTGGAGAAATCTTGGGTTCAAACTTGGGCTTTAGCAAAAATTTTGGTATTAAGTGAAAAAAACCTGGATGCTTGGATGAAGGCCTTTTAAATTATTGTGGTAAATAAATGACACAAGAAAGCATGTAGCCTAGTGGTTGTGGTGTCATTAAGGTTGTATGGGAGCTTGGGTTCAAGTCTTGGCTCTTGCAATTTATTTTGTTTTTTTTAAGGGAACCTGGACTTTGGCCTTTAGACCTTATAATTAATTGGGGATAAAATATGACACAAAAAGCTTGTGGCTTAGTGGCAAGAAATGTGTGGAGCATCTGAGGGGAGGCATAGGTTCGAATCCCATGGCAAGCAAGGAGCATTTATTTTGCTAACAGGGGGCGGCAAGAGTTGGTGTTGAATTTAAACTCTGATGTTGGAGGTATCCCACATCGGGAAGCTAACATAAGAGTGGTTGTGAAGCTGGCTTTAAATAGAGGGAACCATGAGGAGAGTAAAGTACCTTTCTTGGCTGATCCCTTTCGCTGTATGGCGTGCTCATTTGGGTTGGGCGTCGGCTAAGAGTGCTCGGAGCTTGGATTAACTCCAGTCGCCAATCAGGTGTGTATTTCTCGCTACTCTAGCTGTAGGATGGCTACTTCGGGCCGCGATGGGCCGAAAGGGGTCATGTGGGCCCAATGGGCCTACGGGCCCAATTGGATAAGTTGTTTGATTGTGTAGTAAATATTGGACTAGGCTAGGTGAATCTCATATTTGTGGCTAGATTTGGGCTAAAAGGGCCACACGAGCGTGTGGGCCCATTTGGGCCGAGAATAGGCTTTATGCCCATTCGTATTGTTATCCCTGTTTAGAATACTTTAGTTTACTAAAATTATCGAAATACCCTTAGTTTGTAAAAATAATGAAATACCCTCGATTTGTAAAATTACTGAAATACCTTCGACTTGTAAAATTACCAAAGTACCCCCGATTTACAGAATTACCGTTTTACCTCCGATTTACATAATTACCGTTTTACCCCTGATTTACATAATTACCGTTTTACCCTCGACTTACAAAATTATCGTTTTACCCTCGATTTACAGAATTACCGTTTACCCTCGATTTATAGAATTACTATTTTACCATTGATTTACAGAATTACTATTTTACCCTCGATTTACAAAATTACTAAAATACCATTGGTTCGTAAATAGGCTTTAGGCCCATTCGTATTGTTATCCCTGTTTAGAATACTTTAGTTTACTAAAATTATCGAAATACCCTTAGTTTGTAAAAATACTGAAATACCCTCGATTTGTAAAATTACTAAAATACCTTCGACTTGTAAAATTACCAAAGTACCCCTGATTTACAAAATTACCATTTTACCCCCAATTTACATAATTACCATTTTACCCCCGATTTACATAATTACCGTTTTACCCTTGACTTACAAAATTATCGTTTTACCCTCGATTTACAGAATTACCGTTTACCCTCGATTTATAGAATTACTGTTTTACCATTGATTTACAGAATTACTGTTTTACCCTCGATTTACAAAATTACTAAAATACCATTGGTTCGTAAAATTAGTAAAATTACCAAAATACCACTGGTTTGTGAAATTATTGAAATACCCTCAATTTGTAAAATTACCAAAATACCCCTAATTTATAAAGTTACAGAAATACCCTTGACTTTCTAAAAATTATAGAAATACCATTGGTTTACAAAATTACTGAAATACCCTTGGTTTGTAGATTTACCAAAACACTCTTGTAGGATGAAATGACTAAAATACCCCTATTAGGTAAAAAAACCGTAAAGCCCCTATAGGGTAAAGTGACCGTAAAGCCCCTGTAGGGTAAAGTGACCGTAATACCCCTGTATGGTAAAATAACGAAGATGCCCTTATGTTCCGTATGACTGATGTATTTAGGATTTACATGTATTGATATTGGATTAGTTAAGTTTGAGTGACAGGTGGTGGTTATCGTAGGCAATTGATTTTGGAAACGTTTCAACTTCAACCCGTAACAGGTGTGTACTAACCCTCATAATAGCTTAGATTAATATTTGCTGAGAAGCCGAAATGCTAAAATACCAGTATTTCAGGAACTTGTAATGTTGCGTTTGGGTATAGATGCGATAAATACGATATGGTCGGTGTTTGGATCGATGGAACAGGTAAGACTCAATTTTGTGCACGATGGTAAGTTGGGCCTCAATGGGCTGGAATCGGGCCCAATAGGCTTCGGGCCCGTTTGGGTAAAACTGATAGAAAATGGAATCTTGAAAAGTTGCATGTTAACACGATTAGTACTGTTGTAAAATTTGGATTATGTGGGCTTAATGGGCTAAATCGGCATTCGTAGGGCCCATTAGAGGTTTTGGGCCCAAAAGCCTGAGTTTAATAAAGTGGGTTCATTGTTTAAACACTCGGAAATATTGATAATTGTTGATGAACATGGAAAACCCTGATATTTGGTAAAATTTCGAAATCGCCCTTATAATGTGAAAAATGACTATTTTACCCTTGTGGGCAAGTGACTGACTTGGACTGTGTGGTTGACGGATTTGATTGTGAATATATGTTGGTGATATGAATGACTTGACTGTGCTTGTTTGATTCAAATATGGGCATGTTGCATGGGTTGGGTTTTATAAATGGAGGAAGTGCTAAAAGGGCTATGCCCCAGTTTACCGAAAAGGGCTTTGCCCCAGTTTATCAAAAAGGGCTTTGCCCCAGTTATTAAAAGAGGCTAGGCCTCCAGTTATATGATAAAGCAGCTATGCTGCCAGTGGAGAGTTTGGTTGGGTGGGTTGAGTTATTCCCCACATGGAGAGCTTGGTTGGTACGGGTGGAGAGCAGCGGATGGTGGGTTGAGTAGTCTCCCCATATGGGCTTGCATACATTCATTGGTATTTCATATGATATTGAAATGGGCTTGCATACATCCATTGACATTACATGTGACATTTAAATGGGCCTAAGGGCCATACCGTTTACAATAAAGGCTTCGGCCCAGTGAAATGATTTATGAAAAGGCTTCAGCCCAGTGATATGATTTATGAAAAAGCTTCAGCCCAGTAATCGTTAAATGAAAGGCTTCGGCCCAGTATATGTCAAGACTAAATAGGGCTTTGGCCCAGATTGTACTGATACTGTGTTTTCACTGTTTGTTTGTTATTGGGATTACACACTGAGTTTTCGTAAACTCACCCCGTTTCTAACTGTGCAGGTAATCCCTAAGCTTAGATGGTTTGGAGCTGCGAGGGACTCGGAGATGGCCACACTACTGTTTATGTTTCTTTTAATTGCAATAAGTAGCCGATTTATTTCTTTATAATTTTTATCTTATTAATATTATTGTTTGGTTTTGAGTTGTAATAAGGCCATTTTAATTATTTTTCTGGGATTATTTTATTTTTAATAACTTTAATCTGTTTGTTAATAAATGGGCTAGACTTAGGACGTGTTTTCAAAATGATAATTGTTTTCAAAATAACACCACGCCACGATTATCCAATTTATCAAATATTTCAACTTAAATAAATTACAACTCGATTTAACCAAGTGTGGCAATGGTTGTGGGCATGCCTAGGATTGGATCCATTAGAAGAGCTTGGTACTTAAGCAGCCTTCATGGCTCACCTCCTCTGTTACGGATTCCTACCTGGTGCCCAACTCCCATTCACTTTGTTAGCTTAAAAAAAGTCAGTTTTTAAAGCACTAAAATGAAACATGGGTTTTTAACTTCAATGTGGCACATCAGATTCAGCCATAATGTCTGGTCCGGGTTTGGGGTGTTACAGTGCCTATGGTTATACCTTAGTAACTCTGAATCAAATATTATATGAATTATACTTAATGGTATTTAGATTAACTGTTATACTATGTCCTTACTAAGCTTTTGAAGCTTATCGATTTTTGTAAATTGTTTTATAGATAACCATCGTTGACACATTGGAAGGATCATTCAACTGACACACACTATCCATCAAACTTGGTAGTTTTTGTGTCTCTTAGGGTAGTGGCATGTATATATATAGATGAATATGGGGTTGAAGGGCATAGGATGTTTTGTATTGGTATTTAGGTATGTTTATACTTTGAAAGTTTGGGTTGGTGTACTTTACTGCTTTACCAAGTATTGTCATTTTGGGCAATTCCAAATACTTGTATGTAAGGTTCCATGTTGGTATTTTATGATGTAATGAAAATAGTTATTTGAGATAAGTTTTGGTAAGAGTTTTGAATTAGATTATATGCATGAACTAAAGTGTCTTTCACTTGTCTTAATATGTTGTGTTTGAATGTTAATTGTGGTGCCTTTGAACGACATATTGTTTAGTTGAATTAGGATTCCTGAAATGGTATTTTGATGTGTGTTTGTGTGATATTTAGGTCCCTTTAAAGTGTACTTAAATGTGTTGAAAGGTAATGCATGAAATGGTCTTGGAAATGACATGATTTTAGGTAATTTTGGGTCTACACGGCCTAGTGACACGGCCGTGTGTCATCTAATGATATCTTTAGGTTGCAAGTCAGTGAGTTACACGGCTTGGCACAAGTGCTTGTGACATGGTCGTGTGACCCTAATTAGAGAGTTACACGAGTAAAGGCATAGGCTGGGACATGGCCATGTGTCCCTAGTTTGAAGGTTATACGGTTTGAGACACGGGTGTGTGTCTCAACTATGTGAGGCACATGGCTTGGCCACACGGGCGCATGACCCCTGTTTCCAAATTTTTGTGACCTTTTCCTAGACTTTCCAATTAGTTTCAAATTGGTTCCGATTTACTTCTAAGATATTTTTAAGGCCTTGAGGGCTCGATTTAGGGACATGATGTATGTATTTGATTGGTTTATGATGTGTTTATACTGTTGAATGATATTTAGTTTAAATTTTTTTGATTGTTCGGAAATGCTTCGTAACCCTAATTCGGTGACAAATACGAGTTAGGGGTGTTACATAACTTATCATATTGCCATGAATTAATCATAACATTTTATAGCATTGTCTTCATTAATTTCATGTTAAAGAAAAATAATTATTCTAGTGTTTCATGTCATTATTGTTAAACTTTGTGTTAAACTTGTCCATTTTTATTCTCCTTTTTATTGTTATTTAATTTGTTTGTATACTTAGTATTTAGTTTAAGTTTTTAATTAAATTTTCAATTCATAATCTCTATTATAAACTGAATTGTTAATAAATAATTTTGCAATTGTTGATTTACATATAAAGTCCCTATAGAAATATAACTCTATACTTACTACTTTATTAATTGTTTATGACTGCATACACTTGTACATCATTTAAATATCGTGAACATTAGATAATTAACTGGTGAAATTGAATTTGAATGAATGACATGGATTGTATGTTAAGTTAAATGGTTAATTTCAATTTTTTACAAGTTCATTCTGGCATTTTTTGTTAGCTTTGGTATAGGTGAAATGGAAAAATGGGGATAAAATGTTTTGGTTGAAAGCATGCAAATAGATGCTAAAATGAGCTAAGTAGAGAAAAATATTGGAAACATCGCGAAGAGGGGACCTTGACATCACAACCTCTTCTGATAGTGACTGGCGTCGCAATGTGGATATGCATGTTGTTGTGACGTGACTCATTGAGTAGAATACGCCATGACAAAGAAACTTTAAGGTTGCAACGTCAGCCCGAGACTTTTAAGAACTTTAGGTTTTGGTCTTGATTAATAATTGGGCTTGCAATAGCGCTTTCATAAGCTCTCGGAGACACAAAAATGATTACGTGTCATGTTGTGTTTGTGATTAATTCTTAATTACATATTTATATGATTGAAAAGTGTAAGATTGTCTATAGTTACTGCAACAATGATCGTAAAATCTTGTAGCTCGTACACAATGATTGGGTCAAGCAAGGGGTGTTACATTTATTTGTACTAGAGCTATGATTTACTCGATTCTAGGACAAACATATGGTGTATTTTGAGTCTAGAAATACATGCCACAAAATTTTATGATAGTGTGATACATACTGATTTGAATCAACTTTTTTTTTCATATAGATAAACTATGTATGTTGATTCTAATCAAGTTGTAAGTGATAAAGTTGAAAGCAATATTATTGCCTCTGATCAAGGAGTTGCTAGAAGTTTTCCCATTTTTAAATGGCTAAAAAATGAAGCCATAGATGTCTTTATGAATATGATGAACCAGTGGTTCACACAGTTTATGGGAGCTACCCCCTTTAGCTCCCCAACAACAAGTGCCCCCTCCTCTACTTGTAATGCCCACAATGACACCACCCCAACCTGAAGTTCCTAATCCGATACCTGTAATCTGCCCTCCTATTGAAAAACTCCGCAAGTTTGGAGTGAAGGAAATTAAAGGTAAGAAAAACGATGATCTAGGAAAAGCCAAGTAGTGGTTAGAAAGCACTCAGAGAGTTCTTGATGAGTTTATGTGTTTACAGAGGATAACATGAAATGTGTCGTATCTCTACTTAAAGAAGAAGCATATAATGGAGGATAACTTTGACATCAGTAGCCCTAAGAGATTGGGTGGACTAGGAATTCTTTCAGACTAAATTTAAAAATAAGTACATTAGATAGTTGTATTAAGAGAGAAAGAAAAGAGAATTCATGGAACTGTAAGGAGATATGACGGTAGTTGAATACGAACAAGAATTTGTCTGCTTAAGTAATTATGCTCGGTAGCTTGTATATACCAAATCAAATATGTGCACTCATTGTGAATGGGGATTGAATGAAGATATATGTATGTTGGTGGGAGCAATAGAATTGAAAGAGTTTTTCGTATTATCCAAGAGAGAGTAGAAAATGTAGGACATGCATAACGATGAATAGCAAGACAAACCAAGATCCGAGATTTTGGCAAGTGTAACATGGTCATATCTTTCTTGTAACAACCTCTTTTTGGTCAAATTGGATTAGTGGTTTTGAAACCAAAAATTCGAGCTCAAAATATTTATTTTATTATTTCAATGTTTACAGCATGATAATGTGATTGTGTGAAAATTTCATTAAGAAATTTTATCGCAATTTGATGAAAGGACTAAATCACGTAAAGTATAAAACTTGGGTTCTAATAGTTAAATGTGTCTATTAGCTATGGAACATTAAAGTAGAGGTCCTTATGTTGTTATTAGGCCATTGTTAATGTTGGTGGACATTATTGGACGTGAATAAGTAAATTTTAGTGAATTATATCAAAGGATAACTTAGTAATTTAATAAATAACCTTTAGTAAAATAATGAAAATTAAGGTATCATCTTTCTAATGGAGATACCACCACCGAAAATTCAAAATAAGAACAGCCATGGAAGCTTGAGCATTCGGTCTTCTCATTTTTGCTTGCTTGTAAGTATATTTTGTCCCATTTTTAATGATTTTTTGTGTTTCTAAGATCGTTGCAACTAGTACTAGCTAGCCCAATGACTATTTTGCAAAAATGTTAAAGATTTTGAATGATGCCATTGATCAATATGTATGAGTTTTGATGTTTGATGATAGATTATGAATATTTATTATGAATTATGCAAGTTTTGTAAAGTAATTTTTAGTGAAAATGCAAAATAGGGATTAAATTGAGAAATGTGTAAAGTTAGTGGTTAAAATGTGAAATAAATGAAAATTATGGGCTGCTAAGGGCATAATAGTAATTCAAATAGCATGGGTCTATTGTGAATTTCATTAATTTGTGATTTTATGAAGTAAAGACTAAATTGTGAAAAATGTGAAATATGTGGGGCAAAAGTGTAAATTATTTTAAAGTGTATTTTAAATTGAATGAATAGATGATTAAATAAGTTAATTTTGAATATATTTAGATAAAGAAAAGCAGAATTAGATTTAGATCGAGGAAAAACTAAAGTTATCGACTAATTGACTTAGTTTGTTGGTTCCACATCCGAGGTAAGTTCGTATGCAATAAATTTCAATAAAAATGTATTTAATATGCTTTGATATTGCATAATTCCTGAATACGAGACTTTGGATATGAACGATAGTGATTCAACATCCAAAATCCCGGTTGAACCTTAAAAATAGTTTAGGATGCTAGTGACATGTCATTAGGAGATATATTAAATTGGCTTCGGGCCATGATATAACACTGTAGGTGTGAGATAAATCGATTTCGATTCGGGCCATGATATCAGTATTTCAGATAAGTTACCTTGATTTGGCTTCGGGCCATGGTATAGGTACTTATCCTGTGAGACCCTTGAGTATCCGACTTCTATTCCGAATGGTTCAACGGGTAAATGTAAGACAATAATGTGTATGAGATTTGTACGGGATGGTACAGGTATGTGTATAAACTATTTTAGCATTTAATCAAAGAAATGAGGATGAAATTATATAGTTTATGAATGAGTATATGAAAGGTTTGTTTGTTAGGAAGTTTTATGTTGTCTTATTTATTTTATTGAATTATATTTGTGAGATTTCATTAAGTTTATTTCATACGAGCTTACTAAGCTTTATAGCTTACTTTGTTTATTTTTTTCTGTGTTTTATAATGTTATCGAGCTAGTTTGGATTCGAGGATCGTCAGAGATCGCATCACACTATCTACTTATCATTTGGTACCTTTAAACTTTGGCATATTATGTATATGGCATGTATAGTGATTTTAAGTCATTTGGGCTATGTTTTAGTAGTGATATTGGCCATTTGAATTGGCTTGTAAATGATTATGTTTTGCTTTGTAAATATAGCCATGAGAGTTGGCTTAATTTGATGAATTTGGTTATGTGCATATTTGTGCATATATGTTGATGTTTGAGTTCATGGATGGATATGAGAATGGCTTATATTATGAGGCTTGTGGTTATTGATATTATATATGTTAAATGTTTGATATTAGATATGAATTATATTTGTGAAATGGAGCAAAATGTATATGGTTGGAAAAGGTTAAGTTAGTTGGTTTGTATATGTGTTTTGGTATGTTTTAATTGAGCAAGATTTGGGGTTATAAGCATGTTGGTTGTTGGAATTGGAAATGTTATGAATTAGATTTGATTGTGGCTAAATTGGATATTCATTTATGCTATAATTTAGTGCTATTTTGGTTGTATAGGTATATGCATATTTGGGTGGCAAAATGGCTTGGTGAATAGCCTATTTTTGTCCACATGGGCAGAGACACGTGCGTGTGTCTTAGTCGTGTGTGACACACGGTCAAGTACACAGCAGTGTGCGACACACGGTCTTAGAAATCAAGTTAGTACGTTTCACACGGGCTCACACACGGGAATGTGACTTGGCAGTGTGGCAGAAGTTAGTATGCCCTACAGGTTTGGCACGGTCTAGCACAGGCCTGGCAGACAAGCGTGTGGGGTCATATTTAGAGCACACGGACTAGCCACACGGGCGTGTGTGTTGGCCATGTGACCTAAGTCAGAGAGCTACACAAGGTCAGACATGGGCTGGGAGACGACCATGTGCTCCTATTTTGAATGTCCACACGGCCTGTGACACGGGCGTGTCTGTTGTGTGAGACACATGGCCCGGCCACACGGACGTGTATCCCCTATTTTGAGAAAATTTTTCAAAGTTTCGTGAAAGTTTCATAAGTTATCAATTTAGTCCCGAACCACTCCCAAAGCATGTTTAGGCCCTCATAGCTCGTTTTAAGGACAAATTGATTGAGATTGAATGATGTAACGACCCAAATTTTGGGATCTTAAGAATTTTCAAGATTTCTGAGAATTTTAGCAAATTGTAGGATTTCTGTTTTTTGATTGTTGGATGTAAGTCTAAGTATGTTAGTGGGCCTTTAGAAGGCCCAAGTCTAAGTTAAAAACTGGCAGATTTAACTAATGTTAATTCCATAAGAAAAAGGGGTTCTGGTAATTTGGGCTTTTAAGAATTTAATAGGTAAAATAAATCACAAGGAAGCATGTGGCAAGGTGGCATGTGACGCCACTGGAAAGGCTATAAGAGTGGCGTGTGGATAGCTAGGGGGAACTGAGGTTCAAGTCACAATAAGAGCATATTAAGGGGATTATTTTTATGAATAGGAATGGTAAGTAATGGAACTCAAGTAAAAGTTTGTCAAGAGGTGTTTGAGTTGCTCAGGAGATTGAGTAAGGAGGGGATAAGGGAGAAGATTTAGGAGCTGATTAGGGAGAGCAGTGTTGGCCGAATGGTGGACTCATGAGGAGCAAGAGTTGGCCGGCCAAAGGTCTCTAGTATAGGGATTCGGCTAGGTCTTTAAAGGGGAAAATTTTGACTTTTGGGATGAGTGGTGCTGTCCCTAGCAATTCCTTTTTCCTTCTATTTCACATTTATTTTCTTTGGTTTGCCGAAATAGGTTTGGCTTAGGGTTTCTTACTCTCTTTTTTCTAATAGCCGAACCTAGAAGCCTCATTGTGTCGTTTTCTCCATAGCCGAATACTACCTCTCATCTTTTTCTTTCTTCTTCCATCTTTTCTTTTCCATAATCGAACCTATACCCTTCTTCCTCTGTCTCATCCTTTATTTTTCCATCTTCAATTTTCCTCAATAGCCGAATCTTGTGGTAGCCGAACTTTTCTTCTCTTACTTCTTTAAAAACCGAAACCTACATACCGGTGGTGAAGGAGGCCGAATCTTTGATTGTTTGAATCTGCTTCTTCTTGTGACTGCGGTGGATTGGAGATAAAAATCATAGATAGGAACATTCTTTTGAACCGATCGACGTTAGGTAAGTCTTTCGACCAAACTGTCATCAGTCTCATTGCTTTTAGAAAGGAAAAGCCGAAACCCTTAGGGGTGGCTAGCGTTTTGGACTAAGGGATTTGCGTTTTTCTGTTGGTTGTGTAAGCGGTAGCATGGATAAGGGGATATACAGCAAAGGGTTTGAGGACTTATTCGGTTGGCTCTCCAGATCTAACCCATATTTCGGCAAAAGGTAGGGAACTTTGGGATCTAAAGCTGTGTTGGCCGAATATGGTAAGGGGTTAAATACGTAGTTTGTTTTTGATATATAGATTGACTTGTTAGTAATCCAACTGTAGGCAGTTCGTGCGTGGATCTCGCCAACATACCGTCATAAATCAGGTGTGTAGCTGACACTCTCTCATAGACTAGATCGGCAAAAGCCGAAAAGCCGAAATGCCGGTATTTTGTGAACTTGCGAGTGTGCGAATGCTCATGAGATAGATCGATTAGCGTATTTGGTAATCTTAAGTGATAAGATTGCAGAGTGCATGATTTCACGCATTCCGATATTTTTGGGGTTAATGGGCCATAATCAGGTTAATGGGCCAACGAGCCCATCGCGGTAAGAACACTTAGTAAGCATCTCTATTAATACATTATTGGCTGTAATATGCATGAAAACCCTAAAATACTTAATTTACTAGAATACCCCTAAATATGGAATTTTACCATTTTACCCCTAGGTGTAAAATTACCGTTATACCCCTACGGTTAATTGTGACTGAAATGCATGATATTCTGATACTGTATGATGTATGCCATGACATGTATATCTATTGCATGGGATGGGTTATATTGATGGAGGAAGTATTCTGGTGGCTCTACAACAAATATCTGTTCTGGTGGCTCTACCACAATATCTGTATCTGGTGACGCTATCACAATATTTGTTCTGGCAGCCATGCTGCAAATTCTGTGGCTTGTAGCGAATAGGTGGGTCGAGTAGTCTCCCCACATGGCATAAGGTTGGATATGGGTTGGGTTCTGCATACATGAAATATCTGTACTGCATCTGTTATGAGCCTTCGGGCTTGTTCTGAATTCTGCATAGGGTTAAGGCCCAGTTTAATCTGTTTCTGTAGTTTGAGTTGATTTGGACTATGGTTGGGTTAGTTTACACACTGAGTTCCCAAACTCATCCCTTATTTCCATCTATGCAGGTAATCCCCAACCATAGTGGGCTTGGAGCTAGGAGGGATTCGGAGTGGCCACACGTTCTGCAAATTTCGATTTTCTTCTGGAGAATTGGACATCTTTTCATTTACTTTTATGATTTGGGTTTTAAGTTATAATAAGGCCGCTTTAATTATTTAAATTGTTTAATATGTTTTATTTAGAATAGATATATTAATCGCTGAAACTAATTAGCTTTAGGGCGCGTTTTTTTTCAAAACAGTAATTGATTTTAAAATATCACGACAACAAGCAAAACTTCCGCAACGAAAATGTTTTTCAAAACTTAATCACTTTTATCAAAATGAACTTAATCGAATTGGATTCCTAAGAATATACACGAAGTTAAGGTGTGGCAATGGTGGTGTGCATGTTTAGGATTGGATTCTAAGAGAGCTTGGTACTTAAGCAGTCCGCTGGACTCACCTCCTCTTCTTCGGTTTCCTACCTACTGCTCAGCTTCCATTCACCTTAACCTACGATGAAATTATCTTTTAAATGCTAAGTAAGTTTTCTAGATTAAAAATATAAAATGTTTTTAATACTTCGATGTGGCACATTGGATTCAGTCATAACGTCTAGGCTGGGTTGGGGGTGTTACATTTAGTGGTATCAGAGCCAGGTTGCAGCAACTCGGCTGTGGAATGGGTTAATAAAAACAAGGGTTTTTCGAAATTAAAATTTTTACAAAGTTACGAAACTCGGTTTTCAAAATTTGGATCTTTAGAATGTGGCATTCCGAATCTCCATCCCAAGCCTGTAAGTACTATTCTGAACTTTTCTGAATTTTTTTCTCTCTCTGAATTATCTGTCTATATAACCTAGTAGGATGATTTTGAAACTATAGGAAATTTTGGTAAGAGACTGAGACTGTAGCTAGACTTTGATTCTGTAGAAAACAAACTCTAAATTACTGTCTGTTCATAAAGCATCTCGGATAAACACTGAAACATTTAACTGATGCATAAAATTCATAATTAGATAATACGATATGAGTACGAGAGCAGCTCGTGGAAGGGGCGGTGGACGTGGCCGAGGTAGTGCACGGGCTGGATCTTCGTCTTCAGGATATATGCCTGCGGCAAATGCACCAGTACCCCCAGCAACAGAAGTGGAGTCTCACGATCGAGGTGTCGGGGATGACGCTCTATCTCAGGTGATGCTTCGTGTACTGGAGAGGGTTGCTAGGGCAAGTACTGGTAATGGAATTTGAGGATCTATTTCTGAGCGACTTCGAGCTAATGGATCGAAAATCTTTAGGGGCGTGTCTGGTGTAGCCCCGAACGTGGCGAAATATTGGTTGGAGGCCATGGAATGGATTATGGATGACTTGGATTGTTCCGTAGAGCAGAAGCTGAAGGGAGCCGTATCATTGTTGCGAAATGAGGCTTACCAGTGGTGGCTCACTGTGAGAGATGAGACCCCAGCTGATAGGGTAACTTGGGAGCTGTTTAAGACGACCTTGAAGGGAAAATATGTTGGGGCAAGTTATATGGACGCTCGCAGGAAGGAATTCCTGAATCTTGTTCAAGGGGGTAGGTCAGTCGCTGAATATGAGTCTGAGTTTCTGAGGCTGAGCAGGTATGCCATTGGGATAGTCACTACGGAGTATGAACATAGTGTGCGCTTCGAGGACGGTCTTAGAGATGAACTTAGGGTGCTGATTGCTCCGCAGAGGGAGCGTGACTTTGCTGTGTTGGTAGAGAAAGCTAAGATAGCCAAGGAGGTGAAGCGTGCTGAAAGGCAGAATTGTGAGAAGGATCGGAACTGTTTTAAGAGGGATTCAGGACCTTTGGGGGTGCAAATAGGAATATTAAAAGAGCTAGAGTAGAGGAGCCAGTTCGAGCAGTTCCGGTGAATGTTGTTAGACTGCAAGTCTGTAGGGACTGTGGTAAGGTACATCTGGGAGAGTGTAGGAAACGTTCTGGTGCTTGCTTCCTGTGCGTATCTATGGAGCATAGAGTTAGGGACTGTCCACAGAAAATAGATCAAATTCCAGTTGTAGAACAGAGGGTTGTTCAACCAGTGAGAGGTGGACTGCAACCACCGAGAGGACGTGGGCAAGGTAGGGGTGGTAATGGAAATGGTCAAGGATGAGGAGCACCTAGTAGGGGTACCGAAAATGTGGAGGCTCAACAGGCAGCGTTGGTGTATGCAGCTCGTTGTCGAGAGGAGGGCGATGCACCTGACGTCATAACTGGTACATTTTTTATTTATAGCATGTCGTACACTGCTTTGATAGATATTAGGTCTACTCATTCGTATGTTGCATGTGCCATATCTGGGTCATTGGGTGTGCACTCTGAGGAGACTGTGAGTGGGGTATTGGTACTAAGCCCTTTGGGTCACTTGTTTAGGTAGACAAACTGTATAGGGGCGTGCCTTTAGAAACTCAAGGGAAGATTTCTCTAGGGACTTGATGGAGCTACCGTTCAGAGAATTCAACCTCATTTTGGGAATGGACTGGCTAGTTAAGCATAAGTCAACTTTGGATTTTGCTGCTAAGCAAATAATGTTAAGTACCGCGGAAGGTGAGGAGGTTATGGTGATTGGTGAGCGAAGGGATTATTTGACCAATGTGGTGTCGGCATTGAGGGCCAAAAAGTGGATTCGTAAGAGTTGTGAGGCTTATTTGGCATTTGCAAGTCAATCGGAGACTAAGGGACTGATGGTGGATAAGGTTAGAACCGTTAAGGAATTCCAATATATTTTTCCAGAGGAGCTTCCGGGATTGCCTCTAAACCAAGAATTCGAGTTTGGAATCGACTTGCTAACTGGAACGGCACCAGTGTCCATCGCACCGTATAGGATGGCACTGAAGGAGTTAGTGGAGCTGAAAGCTCAAATTCAAGAATTGTTGGATAGAGGTTTTATTAGGCCAAGTGTGTCTCCATGGAGAGCACCGGTGCTATTCGTGAAAAAGAAGGATGGGGCGATGCATATGTGTATTTATTATCGCCAGTTGAACAAACTGACGATTAAGAATAAGTACCCTCTGCCAAGAATTGACGATCTGTTCGACCAACTTAGAGAAGCTTCTGTATTTTCCAAGATCGATCTTCGATCTGGATATCATCAGTTAAGGGTCAAAGAGGTAGATATTTATAAGATGACATTTAGGACTCAGTATGGTCATTACAAGTTTCTGGTTATGCCATTTGGATTGAAAAATGCTCCTGCAGCGTTTATAGATCTGATGAATTGTGTGTTCCAACCATTTTTGAATTGGTTCGTAGTCATCTTTATTGACGATATTCTGGTATATTCTGAAACTGAAGCGAAACATGATGAGCATCTCCGTATTGTGATGCAGGTGTTGAGGGAGAAGGAGCTTTAAGTGAAATTCAGCAAGTGTGAATTCTGGTTGAGGGAGGTAACCTTCTTAGAACATGTCTCTACCGAGGGGATTAAGGTGGACTCTCAAAAGATTGAAGCAATTTTGAAATAGAAGCCACCTAGGACGATGTTGAAAATTTAGAGTTTCTTAGGGTTGGCAGGATACTACAAAAGGTTTGTAGAAGGTTTTTCTGTGATGGCAGCATCTTTGACGAAACTCATAAGGAAAGGAGTACCGTTTGTTTGGACTGAGAAGCAGCAGAAAGCTTTTGGGAAGTTGAAGAAAGTTCTGACTGAAGCACCTGTATTAATTCAGCTGGAGTCTGGGAAGGATTTTGCTGTGTACAGTGATGCATCACACATAGGTTTGGGTTGTGTGTTGATGTAGGGAGTAAGGTGGTTGCTTACGCATCACAACAGCTAAAGCCTCATGAAGTAAACTATCCTACGCACGATTTGGAATTGGCAGCAGTAATCTTTGCACTTAAGATTTAGAGACATTACTTGTACAGAGAGAGGTGTGTTATATACACAGACCATAAGAGTCTCAAGTATTTGCTGACTCAGAAGGAGCTGAACCTTAGGCAAAGGAGATGGATAGAGTTGCTTAAGGATTATGATTGCTCGATTGAGTACCACCCAGGTAAGGCTAATGTGATAGCTGATGCTCTAAGTCGTAGAGTTGTATCCGATCTGAGAGCAATGTTTGCTCGTCTGAGTCTGTATGATGAGGGGAGTCTATTGGCTAAGTTGCAAATAAGGCCAACCTGGGTGGATCAAATTAAGGAAAAGCAGTTGAAGGATGAGTCTTTGGTTGCTCGTTTCCAGCAAGTTAAGAAAGGGGAAACCTCTGAGTTTGGGTTGAATAGTGAAGGAGTTTTGTGTTTCCGAGGAAGAATTTATTTTTCGAAGGACTCTGACTTGAGGCAGTTAATTTTGAAGGAAGATCATAGAGGACTTTGTGCTATGCATCTTGGAGGGAGTAAGTTGTATCACGACTTGCGAGAATTGTATTGGTGGCCTGGGCTTAAACGAGAGGTAACAGAGTTTGTGGGGAAATGTCTAACGTGTCAGCAAGTGAAGGCTGAGCATCAATTACCTTCTGGACTTTTGCAACCAATAAAGATACCGCTTTGGAAGTGGGAGAGGGTAACCATGGACTTTGTGAGTGGACTACCCTTGACGCCATCAAAGAAAGACTCGGTTTGGGTGATTGTGGATAGGTTGACCAAATCGGCTCATTTCATACCTGTTCGCACTGACTTCTCACTTCAAAAGTTAGCTAAGTTGTATGTGCCAGAGATCATTCGATTCATGGTGTTCCAGTTTCAATTATTTCTGACCGGGATCCCAGATTCACATCTCAGTTTTGGCAGAAGTTGCATGAGTGTTGGGGACGCGATTGAAATTTAGTACGGCTTTTCATCCCTAGACTGATGGTCAATTGGAAAGGGTTTTTCAGATTTTGGAAGACATGCTGAGGGGATGCGTTTTTGACTTCCGAGGTAGTTGGGAGGACTACTTGCCATTGGTAGAGTTTGCATACAACAATAGTTATCAAGTGAGTATTCAAATGGCACCGTATGAGGCACTGTATGGTTGAAGGTGTCGTACCCCTAGTTGTTGGACTGAATTGGAGGAATGACAGGTTCTTGGACCAGAGTTGGTAGCTGATACTGAAGATAAGGTCAAAGTAATCAGAGATCGGTTAAAAGAAGCATCTGATAGGAAAAAGTTGTATGCAGATTTGAAGCGTAAGGAGATAGAGTACTCAGTAGGTGATATGGTCTTTTTGAAGGTTTCTCCTTGGAAGAAAATTTTAAGGTTTGGTAAGAAGGGCAAGTTGAGTCTGCGGTTCATTGGGCCTTATTGGGTTTTGAAGCGAGTAGGCCCAGTGGCTTATCAATTGGAATTACCACCGGAGCTAGACAGGATCCATGATGTTTTCCACGTCTCCATGTTAAGGCGTTATTGCTCTGTCCCTACTCATGTCGTGCAGGTTACAGAGATTGAGGTGCAGTCTAATTTGACTTTCGAGGAAAAGCCTGTGCAGATATTGGACCGAGATGTCAAGGTGTTAAGAAGGAAATCTGTTCTTTTAGTAAAGGTGCTTTGGCGTAATCATGGCAGAGAGGAAGCTACTTGGGAGCCAAAAGAGGCGATGCGTCAACAATACCCTCATCTGTTCAGATTAGGTAAATTTCGAGGACGAATTTTCTTTAAAGAGGGTAGAGTTGTAACGCCCCAATTTTTGGGATCTTCGGGATTTTCGGGATTTCTAAGAATTTTTGTGAATTGTAGGATTTCTGTGTTTTGATTGCTGGATGTAAGTCTAAGTACGTTAGTGGGCCTTTAGAAGGCCCAAGTCTAACTTTAAAACCGGCAGATTTAACTAATCTTAATTCCACAAGAAAAAGGGGTTCTAGTAATTTGGGCTTTTAAGAATTTAATAGGTAAAATAAATCACAAGGAAGCATGTGGCAAGGTGGCATGTGACGCCACTGGGAAGGCTATAAGAGTGGCGTGTGGATGGCTAGGGGGAACTGAGGTTCATGTCACAATAAGAGCATATTAAGGGGATTATTTTTATCAATAGGAATGGTAAGTAATGGAACTCAAGTAAAAGTCTGTCAGGAGGTGTTTGAGCTGCTCAAGAGATTGAGTAAGGAGAGGATAAGGGAGAAGATTTAGGAGCTAATTAGGGAGAGCAGTGTTGGCCTAATGGTGGACTCTTGAGGAGTAAGAGTTGGCCGGCCAAGGGTCTCTAGTATAGGGATTCGGCTAGGTCTTTGAAGGGGGAAATTTCAGCATTTGGGATGAGTGGTGCCATCCCTAGCAATTCCTTTTCCTTCTATTTCACATTTATTTTCTTTGGTTTGCTGAAATAGGTTTGGCTTAGGGTTTCTTACTCTCTTTTTGCTAATAGCCAAACCTAGAAGCCTCATTGTGCCGTTTTCTCCATAGCCGAACACTACCTCTCATCTTTTTCCTTCTTCTTCCATCTTTTCTTTTCCATAATCGAACCTATACCCTTCTTCCTCTGTCTCATCCTTTATTTTTCCATCTTCAATTTTCCTCAATAGCCGAATCTTGTGGTAGCCGAACTTTTCTTCTCTTACTTCTTTAAAAATCAAAACCTACATACCGGTGGTGAAAGAGGCCGAATCTTTGGTTGTTTGAATCTGCTTCTTCTTGTGACTGCGGTGGATTGGAGATAAAAATCATAGATAGGAACATTCTTCTGAACCGATCGACGTTAGGCAAGTCTTTCGAACAAATTGTCATTAGTCTCATTGCTTTTAGAAAGGAAAAGCCGAAGCCCTTAGGGGTGGCTAGCGTTTTGGACTAAGGGATTTGCGTTTTTCTGTTGGTTGTGTAAGCGGTAGCCTAGACAAGGGGATATACAGCAAAGGGCTTGAGGACTTATTCGGTTGGCTTTCCAAATCTAACCCATATTTTGGCAAAAGGTAAGGAACTCTGGGATGTAAGGCTGTGTTGGCTGAATATGGTAAGGGGTTAAATACGTAGTTTGTTTTCGATATATAGATTGACGTGTTGGTAATCCAATTGTAGGCAGATCGTGTGTGGATCTCGCCAAAGTACCGTCATAAATTAGGTGTGTAACTGACACTCTCTCATAGACTAGATCGGCAAAAGCCGAAAAGTCGAAATGCCGAAAAGCCGATATTTTGTGAACTTGCGAGTGTGCGAATGCTCATGAGATAGATCGATTAACGTATTTGGTAATCTTAAGAGATAAGATTGCAGAGTGCATGATTTCACGCATTCTGATATTTTTGGGCTTAATGGGCCATAATCAGGTTAATGGGCTAACGGGCCCAACGCGGTAAGAACGCTCGGTAAGCATCTCTATTAATATGTTATTGGCTATAATATGCAAGAAAACCCTAAAATAGTTAATTTACTAGAATACCCCTGAATATGGAATTTTACCATTTTACCCCTAGGTGTAAAATTACCGTTATACCCCTAGGGTTAATTGTGACTGAAATGCATGATATTTTGATACTGTATGATGTATGCCATGACATGTATATCTATTACATGGGATGGGCTATATTGATGGAGGAAGTATTCTAGTGGCTCTGCCACAAATATCTGTTCTGGTGGCTCTGCCACAATATCTGTATTTGGTAACGCTGTCACAATATTTGTTCTAGCAGCCATGCTGCAAATTCTGTGGCGTGTAGCGGATGGGTGGGTCGAGTAGTCTCCCCACATGGCGTAAGGTTGGATATGGGTTGGGTTCTGCATACATGAAATATATGTTTTGCATCTGTTATGAGCCTCCAGGCTTGTTCTGAATTCTGCATAGGGCTAAGGCCCAGTTTAATCTGTTTCTGTGGTTTGAGTTGATTTGGACTATGGTTGGGTTAGTTTACACACTGAGTTCCCAAACTCATCCCTTATTTCCATCCATGCAGGTAATCCCCAACCATAGTGGGCTTGGAGCTAGGAGGGATTCGGAGTGGCCACACGTTCTGCAAATTTCGATTTTCTTCTGGGGAATTGGACATCTTTTCATTTACTTTTATGATTTGGGTTTTAAGTTGTAATAAGGCCTCTTTAATTATTTAAATTGTTTAATATGTTTTATTTAGAATAGATATATTAATCGCTGAAACTAATTAGCTTTAGGGAGCGTTTTTTTTTCAAAACGGTAATTGATTTCAAAATATCACGACAACAAGCAAAACTTTCGCAGCGAAAATGTTTTTCAAAACTTAATCACTTTTCTCAAAATGAACTTAATCGAATTGGATTCCTAAGAATATACACGAAGTTAAGGTGTGGCAATGGTGGTGTGCATGTCTAGGATTGGATCCTAAGAGAGTTTGGTAATTAAGCAGTCCGCTGGACTCACCTCCTTTTCTTCGGTTTCCTACATGGTGCTCAGTTTCCATTCACCTTAACCTACGATGAAATTATCTTTTAAACGCTAAGTAATTTTTCTAGATTAAAAATATAAAATGTTTTTAATGCTTCGATGTGGCATGTTGGATTCGGTCATAACGTCTAGGCCGGGTTTGGGGTGTTACAAATGATGAATGGTTGAATTGAGAAAATGTATGCTAAATGAATGTTTAATTGTATTGTAAGTCTGTTAATGCTCTGTAACCGTATTTCAGTGTTGAATACGGGTGAGGGGTGTTACATTTATTGGTATCAGAGCTATAGTTTATCAATTCTAGAACTAACATAGCGTATGTGAGAGTCTAGCTATATATGCCATATATAAACTATGATAGTATGATGACTCCTAACATTTTAAAATATATTTTCTTATAGTAAATGGGTCCCAATCGAGCTATAGCTGATGAAGTTGAGAGTAATGCGCCCGCTACAGCTCAAGGGACAATGCCATCTGATTTTAGACCTATGACTGGTAGCTAGGGAGGAGAGGCTAAAGAAGCCTTCTTCCAAATGATGAACGAGTGGTTCACACAATATATTCAAACAAACCCGGCTGCTCAACAACCTCTACCCCTCCTAATCCCCAACCGGTTCCTGTAGCTCTTCAAGGTGTCGAGTTTTTAAGATTGAATAAGCCTCCAGTCGAAAAGATCCGTAAACACGAGGCTAAAGAGTTCAGAGCTAATGTTGATGATGATATTAAGAGAGTTGAGTTTTGGCTAGAAAACACTATTAGAGTACTTAATGAACTTTCTTACACACCGGGTGAATGTTTAAAATGTGCTATATCACTGTTAAGGGACACTGCGTATCAGTGGTGGAATATGCTATATCAGTGGTGCCGAGAGAGAGTCACCTAGGAAATCTTTCAGACAAAGTTCAGGAAGAAATATATAAGCCAACAATTTCTGGATCAAAAGCACAAAGAGTTTTTAGAATTGAAATAGGGTCGTATGACCGTAACCAAGTACAAGAGAGAATTTGTGCGGTTGAGTACATATGCTCGAGAGTTTGTTTCTATCAAAGAGATTATGCGCAAGCGGTTTTTCGACGGGCTGAACGAAGATATTAAACTTCTAGTCGAGATTCTAGATTTAACAGAATTTGTTATATTAGTTGGCCGGGCTTGCAAAGCCAAAAATTTTAGCCGAGAAAAGAGGAAAGCTGATTCAGAGGCTAAAGATTCGAGGAAAATACCAATAAATAAATCTTATCATTCTTCATCAAAAAAATCCCGAGATTCCTATAGTCAATCAAATGCATCTGTGGGATATCAGAATAGAGATCATGGAGTTCTAAAGCTCAAGCAACTTCCGTCTCGAGCGTTGGTAGTCTAAGAAACAAAAAACCCGAGTGTCAACAGTGTGGAGACATCATTTTGGAGAGTGCTAAAATAAGAGTGTTAAACCTTGTTCCAAATTTGTCTCGCCAGATCACTTTATTCGATATTGCCCAGAGTTATCCGATAAAGATAAATTTCAAAATGTAAGATCAAGTAATACGATTGTGAGAGGGAGACCATCGAGAATATGGGGAATGTGTCTAGTGGTAAAGGTGTGACTAGGGATTTAGTTGTGAGATCCGAAGCTAGAGCACCAGCCAGAGCTTATGCTTTCACACTTGCGAAGAAGCGTCGTCGCCATATGTTATCACCGGTAGATTTTCTCTTTACGACACTAATGTGATTGCTTTTATTGATCCTGGATCGACACATTCCTATATTTGTGAAAATTTAGTGTCTAGTAAGAAATTGCCTGTTGAGTCTACAGAATTTGTAATTAAAGTATCGAACCCCTTAGGCAAGTATCTTCTAGTTAACAAAGTATGCAAGAATTGTCCCTTAATAATTCGGGGTTACTGTTTTCTGGCTGACTTGATACTTTTACCATTTGATGAGTTTGATGTGATTCTGGGTATGGATTGGTTGACTCTGCATGATGTAACACCCACTACCCATATACGTCAACGGAATAGGGTATGAGGCATTACCAAAGTTTACTGAATTAGTTTTTTTCTGTTACTACGAGTTAAATACTATCCGTTTACTGAAACATGTTATGACGTCCCTTAGATGGGCCTCCGAAGCCCAAAACATACATTGGGACCAAATCGAAATTAAATCGAAGCCATAGGGAACTTTTCGCAAAACTCAAAAATTTTTTTATGAGCTCAATATAACCCCTTGATAGATATCTAACATTCCCTGTAACTTTAAACTGAGATCAATCCAAATCAACCAATCCAATTCAACATATTTTGAAGATAGATTCATACATATCCATAAGATAACCTCATCACATACCAAAACCAGGATTTGTTAGCCATACCAATGGCTAACTTTACACTCATTTCACATTAGCATTTACTTTATTAACTTATACATGCCATTAATTTTCAAAATAAAGTTTCTTAATATACCAAAATGTTGAGGTTAATATTGTGATGTGTCTTCGACCCAATCCGACCTTCGAGCTATTAATACTACAAAATAGGGAAAAAGGAAACAGGGTAAGCATGTTGTGCTTAGGAAGCCCATATAACAAGAATTATACTTACCTAATATTTTCAATACAATACTATTAATATTCATACGTCCACTCAATTTACCATTTACCTATCACGCACAAACTCAACCAAAACAATAATTAAATAGCATCATATGAGTTCAATACAAAGATTAATGATTGATAAGCTCACCAATTCCATGTTTTCTATTACACTTATTATTTCCCATATTTATCCCATTGAATTTCTCAGAATTTCGATGGATTTTCAGAGGTACACTTTTAGTGTGCAATTTCGGGTCTGTCAATTCATATTCATGTGCGCACATTTCCATTTCAAAGAGCACACTCCCGCGAACCTCATCCTTACAGTGGTTTTATCAGTCCAGGCTAAATCCCCTGCAACGACAATTACTCTAATGAGCTTGGATCTAAATTACCAGTCCAAGCTAAATCCAAACCCTAATTAGAATTACCTGTCTGGGTTAAATCCATTTTACACATATTCTTTAGGAGGGCTATATCAGGATAGGATCACCCGTCCCGGGCTAGATCCTTTTTACTGTCAATTCCTTTTCAGAGATCCATCGAATTTTCTTTCATTCAACCGGGATTTCTTCCCCTTTTTATCAAATATATCAATGTTTCATCAATTTTCATACAATGAACATTCAAATCATATTCACATCAATAACATACATTTCAAGCATTTAAGAATATAATTCAAGTTACACGAACTTACCTTGATACTTGTTCGTATACAAAGAATCTACTAATCCCAAACTTTTTCCTTTCCACGATCTAACTTTGTATTTGAATTTTATGGATCTAAACAAATGAATTTAATCATCAATTTAATACATTTCATGTGCATATGTAACATTTTCTATAATTCCACTATTATTTATAGTTCATTCAAAGCTGTCTACTTGAGTCGTACTCACTAAATTATTTATATCTCAAGCTACAGAATTCAAAATTAAAAACCTCTTGATGTTTTCGAAACTAGACTCAAATACCTTTCTACCATAAAATTTTCAAAATTTTTGGTTTAGCCAATAAGTACAGTAAAATCTTCAGACTTACCCCTATTCTGCTGTCTGATAGAGTCGACCTTTCTTTACTAATAATTAATTATCTCTTAGTACAAAATTTGGATGATGTTTTCATTTGCTTCTATTGAAAATAGGCTAATTAATAATTTAAACATGTAAATTTTAACCCTTAATTATATTTCTCCAATTTTGGATGACTTTCCGAAGTCAGAATAGGGGAATCCGAATTTATTATAAGCTTTAATTTCATATTATTTTTCATCCTCTAATTTGATTTCCATAATTTATGGTGATTTTCCAAAGTTAGCCTACTGCTGCTGTCCAAAATTGTTTTAGTGCAAGATGTTTATTACCATTTTCCCCCTAAGCTTTTAATAAATGATTATTTCATCCTTGCTCAATTAACCTCTCAATTGAGTTGATTTTTCTTAATTAACACTTTATTCTATCACTTTAAACTACTTTATAACCTTTGGGAATCAAGATTTCAGCACTAGACTTTAATTCTAAACTTTTTCACAATTAGGTCCTAAAAATCAATTTCTATTGAAATTACCTAATAAAATCATCTCATAAACAAATTAAAGCTTCAATTTCATGATATTTTAACATAAACTTACAGCACTCAACCATAGTGACTTTCAATTTCATCTATGAAATAAAAAACTAATTAATTTAATAGTAGGACGTAGTTGTAAAAGTCTTAAAAGCACAAAAATTATAAGAAAAAGGCAAGGATTAACTCAATTTGTGTAAAAATTATGAAATACCAGCTTAAAGGACCTGCCCTATGGCATTTTGGCTGATGAGAATGAAGAGAAATCACAAGAAATCTAGATATTTTCATATTAGTCCTAATTTTATTTAGTTAATTATGCAATATTCCAATTTTGCCCTTAAATCATCCATTTTCTTGCTGATTTCATGCGCTTGCCGTCCAGCCCAAATAAATTTTTGGTCTAATTTCCTTTTAAATTCTTTCTCATTAGACACTTAAGTTATCCACTTTTACTCCTTTTCCAATTTAGTCTTTTTCATTTAATTAACTACCCAAACATTAAAATTTCCTAATGAAATTTTAATACCACAATATTAGCATTTCACAAATATTTATAAAAATATTTTTGACTCAGTTTTACGAGATCGAGGTCTCGATACCTTGTTTTTACCCAATTTCTTCAATAATTTCTTTTTCTAACTAACCACTAAATTGGTAAAAATTCTCTCTATATTTTCATACGATTTTCCTCTCATATCAATATTCATGCAAAAATATTAAAATAAATTTCTCTTTGAATCGAATTTGTGGTTACAAAACCACTGTTTTGATAACCTTGAATTTAGGCCATTACACATGATGCCGTTGTGAATTGTAGATGAAAGATTATAGAATTGAAATGTCATAATAATGGAATACTTCAGATTGAATCTGATGAGTTAGGTGGATTACCTAGAGTGATTTCGACTATGGAAGCTCAGAGATATGTGAGAAAAGGTTCCAAAGTTTATCTTGCTTATGTTTTTGACACCAAAGTGTCTGAAAAGAAGATTGAATCGGTTCCTACAGTCTGTGAATATCTAGATCTATTTTTAGAAGAATTGCCTGGGTTGCCACTAATCAGAGAGGTTGAGTTTGCTATTGAATTGGTACCGAGAACATCTCCGATATCTATAGCTCTGTATAGAATGGCTCTGACCGAATTGAAAGGATTGAAAGCTTAGTTGCAAGAGTTAATAGATAGAGGTTTTGCACGATCGAGTTTTTCACCCTAGGGTGTGCCAGTATTGTTTTTAAAGAAGAAAGACGGGTCAATGAGAATGTGTATTGACTATAGACAGCTCAACAAGGTTACAATAAAAAAACAAGTATCCGTTGCTGAGAATAGAAGATTTGTTTAATCAGTTGAAAGGTGCAACAATGTTTTCAAAGATTGATTTGAGATCTGGCTATTACCAGTTGCGAGTTAAAGACTCAGATGTGACAAAAACTACAATCATAACTAGGTACAGACACTATGAATTCCTTGTTATGCCTTTTGGACTAACTAATGCTCCTACCATTTTTATGGATTTGATGAATTGAATTTGTAAACCGTATTTAGACAGATTTGTTGTTGTGTTCGTTGATGGCATTTTGATCTATTCTCGAGATAAGTCTGAGCATGCTGAGCATTTGAGGATTGTGTTGTAAACCTTGAGAGATAAGCAACTGTGCGCAAAATTCAACAAATGTGAGTTTTGGCTTCAGAAGTTAGATTTTTGGGACATATTGTCTCGGCAAATGGTATTCGAGTTGATTCGAGCAAGATTTCTATAGTTATTGACTGGAAACCACCTAGAAATGTATCTGGGGTCAGAAGTTTTCGAGGATTGGCTGGTTACTATCGACGTTTCATTAAAGGCTTCTCGATGATTGCTACACCGATGACCAGATTGCTACAAAAAGATGTAAAGTTTCAATGGTCCGAGAAATGTCAACAAAGTTTTGATCAATTGAAAATGTTGTTAACTGAGGCACCAGTATTGGTTTAACTTGAGTCGAGTAAAGAATTTGTGATTTACAACAATGCATTATTGAACGGTTTGGGTTGTGTATTGATACAAGAGGGAAAAGTTGTAGCTTATGCCTCCAGACAGTTGAAGCCGTATGAAAAAATTATCCGACGCGCGATTTATAATTGGCCGCTATTGTCTTTGCATTGAAAATTTAGCGCATCATCTCAACGGTGAAAAACGTCATATCTTTACTGATCATAAGAGTTTAAAGTATATTATGGCTCAGAAAGATTTGAATTTATGACAACGAGGAAAGCGAATGTGGTTGCGAATGCTTTGAGTAGAAAATCGTTGTTTGCTTTGAGAGCAATGAATACACGGTTGACATTATCTGATGATGGTTCGATTTTAGCTAATTTAAAAGCTAAACTAGTATTTCTTCAGCAAATTTACAAAGCCCAGAAATGTGATAGTGAATTGCAAGCTAAAAGAGTGCAATGCGAGTCGACTAATGATTCAGAGTACCAAATTGAATCCGATGATTGTTTGATGTTCCGAGATAGAATTTACGTTCCGAGAAAGTCAGAGTTGATTCAGAAAATTTTACACGTGGCACATAGTGGTTACTTATCTATTCATTAGGGGAGTACCAAAATGTATAATGATTTGAAGAAGTTGTATTGGTGGTCAAGTATGTAACATGAAATTTTTGATTTTGTATCGAAGTGTTTGATTTGTCAGCAAGTGAAAGCCGAGCATCAAGTACCTTCTGGTTTGCTTCAACCTGTGATGATACCTGAGTGGAAATGGGATAGAGTGACCATGGATTTCGTAACAGGATTACCTGTCTCTGAAGAAGCAAGATGCAATTTGGGTTGTCGTTGATCGTGTAATGAAATCTACACATTTTATTCCAGTACGTATTGAATTTTCACTTGATAAATTGGCTGAGTTGTATCTTTCTGAGATTGTTAGATTGTACGTGGTGCCAATTTCAATTATTTAGGATAGAGATCCGAGATTTATGTCACGATTTTGGAAGAAATTGAAAGAAGCTCTGGGTACAGAGTTGAATTTTAGTACAGATTTTCATCCGTAAACCGACAGTCAGTTTGAGAGAGTAATTCAAATTCTCGAAGATATGCTCAGATGTTGTGTTTTAGAGTTCGAAGGCAACTGGGAGAAATATTTACCGCTAGTTAAATTTGCGTATAATAACAGCTTTTAATCGAGCATAATATGGAACTGTATGAAGCTTTGTATGGTTGCAAATGCCGAACTCCATTGTACTAGACCGAGCTTAGTGAGAAATAAATTCACGGGATTGATTTGTTAGAAAAATTGAAGAAAAAGTGGCAGTAATTCGTGATTGTTTAAAAGCAGCTTCAGATTGACAGAAATCATATATAGATTTGAAACAAAAAGACATTGAATTTTAGATCGGTGATAAAGTATTTATGGAAGTATCTCCGTGGAAGAAAATACTTTGATTTGGTCGCAAAGGCAAACTGAGTCCGCATTTAATCTGGTCGTACGAGATCATTGAAAGAATGGGGCCAGTAGCATATCGAATAGCTTTGTTGACTGAGTTAGAAATGATCCAGAATGTTTTTTATGTATCGATGTTGTATCAATATGGATCAGACCCTTCACACGTAATTTCTCTGGCAGAAATTGAAATTCAACCTAATAATACGTACAACGAAGAACTGATCAGAATTCTAACACGTGAGGTTAAATAGTTGAGGAATAAAAGTATAGCTCTCGTGAAAATGATTTGGCAATGACATGGTGTCGAAGAGGCTATGTCGGAGCCCTAGGAAGCTATGAGAAAACATTACCTTTACCTATTCATTGGTAAGATTTTCGGGGACGAAAATCCCTAAGAGGGGAGAGTTGTAAGATCTCGTTTTTTGTCAAATTAGAACAGTAGTTTTGAAACCATAAATTTGAGGTCAAAATATTTATTTTATTATTATTTTAATGACTACAACATGATAATGTGATTGTGTGAAAACTTCGTTAACATATTTTATCGTTTGGTTGGTCAATTTGATAAAAAGGACTAAATCGCGTAAAGCGTAAAACTTGGGTTCTAATAGTTAAATGTGTCTATTAGCAATGGAACATTAAACTGGAGGTCCTTATGTTGTTATTAGACCATTTTTAATGTTGGTGGACATTATTGGACATGAATAAGTAAATTTTAATGATTTATATCAAAGGTTAACTTAGTACTTTAATAAATAACCTTTAGTAAAATAATGAAAATTAAGTTATCATCTTCCTAATGGAGATACCACCATTGAAAATTCAAAATAAGAACAGCCATGGAAGCTTGAGCATTCGGTTTTCTCATTTTTTCTTGCATGTAAGCATATTTTGTCTAGTTTTCAATGATTTATGTGTTTTTGAGATCATTGCAACTAGTACTAGTTAGCCCAAGGACTATTTTGCAAAAATTTTAAAGATTTTGAATGATGCCATTGATGAATATGTACGAGTTCTGATGTTTGATGATAGATTATGAATATTTATTATGAATTATGCAAGTTTTGTAAAGTGATTTTTAGTAAAAATGCAAAATAGAGATTAAATTGAGAAATGTGAAAAGTTAGTGGTTAAAATTGAAAGAAATAAAAATATGGGCTTCTAGGGGCATAATAGTAATTCGACTAGTATGGGTCTATTGTGAATTTCATTAATTTGTGATTTTATGAAAAAAAGGACTAAATTGTGAAAAATGTGAAATATGTGGGGCAAAATTGGAAATGTGTTTAAAGTGTATTTTGGACTAAATTGAATGAATAGATGATTAAATAAGTTAATTTTGAATATATTTAGATCAAGAAAAGCAGAATTCGGATCTAGATGAGGGAAAACTAAAGTTATCGACTAATTGATTTAGTTTGTTGTTTCCACATCCGAGGTAAGTTCGTATGTGATAAATTTCAATACAAATGTATTTAATATGCTTTGATATTGCATAATTTGTGAATACGAGATTGTGGGTATGAACGATAGTGATTCGACATCCAAAATCCCGGTTGAACTTTAGGAATAGTTTAGGATGCTAGTGACATGTCATTAGGAGATATATTGAGTTGGCTTCGGGCCATGATATAGCACTTCGAGTGTGAGATAAACTGACTTGCTTCGGGCCATGCATATCGGCTGATTTGGCTTTGAGCCATGATATCATTATTTTGGATAAGTTACCTTGATTTGGCTTCGGGCCATGGTATAAGCACTTATCCTGTGAGACCCTTGAATATCCGACTTCTATTTTGAATGGTTCAACGGGTAAATGTAAGGCGAGAATGTGTATGAGATTTGCATGGGATGGTACAGGTATGTGTATAAACTATTTGAGCATTGAATCGAAGAAATGAGAATGAAATTATATAGTTTATGAATGAGTATATGAAAGATTTGCTGGTTAGTAAGCTTTATGTTGTTTTATTCAATTTGTTGAATTATATTTGTGAGATTTCATTAAGTTTATTTCATATGAGCTTACTAAGCTTTATATCTCACTTTCTTTCTTATTTCCGTGTTTTATAGTGTTATTAAGCTAGCTTGGATTCCGGGATCGTCGGAGATCGCATCACACAATTTACTTATCATTTGGTACGTTTGAACTTTGGTATATTAAGTATATGGCTTGTACAAGGATTATGAGTCATTTTGGCTATGTTTTGGTAGTGATATTAGCCATTTTAATTGGCTTGAAAATGATTATGTTTTGGTTTGTAAATATTGTAACACCCCTATCCCGTAGCCGTCGCCGGAATAGGACGAGGCGTTACCAGAAATTAGGAATCGGATCAGAACAGTAAAATTTTGAGCCTTTTCTTAAATAAAAGATCATTTATATATATAACTAATAGATACAAACAAAAATCGAATTTAAAACTTATAAAAGTAAACTTCTATAAGATGCCATATTCGCATGGCTTATATACAATAGTCAAAATATCATTCTACTTATAGTCTAACCTATACATGCCATAAGCTAAGTCCAAAACACATGATAACCACAATAGTAGATAGTGTGACGAAGTGCTGACGATCCCCGTGCTAATAGTAAGAGTCAACGATCTACAAAAATAAACAGAGAAACATAACATTCAAAGTAAGCTTTCATAAGCTTAGTAAGTCTTAAGCAATTTAAACAGTTGAACTTAAAAACAAACCAAATGTTCGAAATCACATAACACTTTCTGAGTACAATACTATTTGGCCGATTATGCACAAACACATATCATTTTACTCCGTTTATACTCAAACTCATATAAACATAGTATTTACAAGCTTCTGGATTAACTTTAATTCTTTCAAATTTCACTAGTGTATCATTTCTTACCCACACTTACTTTCAACATTCATAGTTAAATGGCATATCGAAAACTATCTTGTAACTTTGCATAATAACTGAATGCACACATATACAAATATACATATAATTTACCACATCTTTTCATATGCTTCTCATTACACATTCTTTATTCTCGTCAGATCAATCTCACTAAATAATATATATATCACATACCTGAATCACTTAATGTGTAATACGAGTTCAATTTATCATCTTAGCATAGGATCTCGTAGTCATATGCTTTATCGAATTCACTAGCATTTGGCCTGCGAGGTATAAAACCCGAACATAACACCAGCACAAAGCCTACGGGACTTTGAACCTGGATACAATCTCAGAACAATTTATTTTATATACTTTTTTACTAACTTTGGCCTCATCAAATATCTAATAATACCCACATTTGATAATTGGTCATTCGGCCACATTATATACACATAAACATATGTACATTTCACACTTGCCCATTCGGCCACACTACATACACAAGCACATATATAAGATAATGCTTTTATCATTACTTGCTAATACATCATATACTTTGCTTTCATTTAAATAACCACTCAGCCATATTACATTTCTAAGTAACCATTCGGCCTCACTATACAAATAAGATAGCACACATTTTCATAAAGGCCCTTCAGATAACTTGCACACATTTAATATTAGCCATTTCGGCCTCACCACATATACATATCTTGTACATCAATTTCATCATATCAAAACCACTTATATATCATTTCCTAACATCACAATTCAAAATTCACATATGGTTCTAATCAATATCTTATAAGCAACTCAAACAGTTTTATCAATGTTTACAACATATTCTCAAGTTTACGACAAGCTGTCTTCCTGCACAACAGTTACTAAATTATTTATATCTGGAGCTACGAAACTCCGAATTAAGTTCCATAAATTTTCCCTAAAATTAGACTCATTTATCTTTCTTCCATAAAATTTTCAAAATTTTTGGTCGAGCCATTTAGTACAGTTTATTAGTTAAAGTATTCTATGTTTCAGGGTATGACTACTCTGACCCCTGTACACTACGAACCGAATTTCTCCCTGTACAGAATTCCAATGACCATGCCGTTTGTTTCCCGTAAAAATAGACTCAATAAGGAATCCATGCATGTAAGTTATGACTCTTAATAATTTTTGTATAATTTATGGTGGATTTATAAAATCAAAATAGGGGATCTCGAATTCATTCAGACCCTGTTTTACAAGAATTCAAATATCACACAATATAGAATTCTTTTTCTTCCCCTGTTTCATTCATGTGAAAATAGACTCATTAATCCCATATTTTGTTCTGCCTCTAACTCATTTTCCACTATTTTTAGTGTATTTTCAAAGTTACACTACTGCAGTAACTTAAATCTGTCAAGGCTAAGTTACTCATTCATGATCATTGTTCACAAAATTAATACAACATCATTTCATCCATCATGGTAAGAACACTTATTATGCATCATAGATCATCACATATCAAGGCATTCTCATAGGCTTAGTATACATACTTGCAAAACTCGTAACATAACTCAAGTGCATACTCACCAATGACTTACCTCATGGGGACCATCATCAACTCTTTCCTTGGATTACCCGTTGAACACTTGGAATACTAATTGGATACTCGGAAAAGCCTTTGCACATAAGTGCCTCAATTGTAGCTAAAGCTACCTCATATCTCATGACATTTCAATGCTCACTCTCGAGCTAGTTATCTAGACTCATAATTCCTAGTGACATGTCACTCGTATCCTATTCTATTCCAAATGTTCAAACGGGATTTTTCCTCGTCTATTAAGGCTTTGTCTTATCATATTTCTATTAATCACATACACATTAATATTTGTACAATTCATGTAATGATAACATTTAAATACATGTATAACATGGTATTGTTTACATACGAACTTACCTCAATACCATAAAGGTAAAAAAAAAGACGTAATTATCCCTTAATCGATTTCTTTCTGTTATAGGTCCAAATCTTGATTTTCATCATCTAAAACATCACATTCAACTTATTAAAACAATGTACTGATCAAATTAGTCCATTGACACACTTGGGCTATTTTTATAATTTTCCCCCTATATTTTACCAAAATTACCAAATTACCCCTAGGCTCGTAAAATAATTTTTATCACATTTCTTTACTCCTTGAATCTAGATGAACCATTTTCATAACTATAGCAACTCATAATTTTAACTATTTCACACATTTACAACTCATTTTACAACTTAGCAATCTAGCCCTTTTTAAGGTGTTTTCATGCAATTTCTTTCACAAAAGTTGTTTATTAGACAACTAGAACTCATAATCTTCCATAAAAACACAACAAACAACACATTTACTCTCATGGCAAAACCCTAGACTCTTCATCATTTTGCACAATAGTCCCCTCTTATGAAAGCTCATGCTTTAGGGGTTACAAAAATGTAAAAATCTTCAAGAAAGACATTAAAATCACTTACTTGCTAAGCCTCAAAGTTGCTGAAAATATGAAGCTTTCAAAACCCATTTCTTGGCTGGAAAAATCGGTGGAGAGAAGATGAAAAAGGGATGATATCATCCTATTTTTATTTTATTACCTATTTGGTCAAAAGTCACCTAATATCCCATAAATTTTGGCTTTTTTTAAATTTTTGTCTCCCCTTGGCCGGCCACACACTTAAAAAGGGTCCAATTGCCCTTTAAAGGCCTCCAATTTTAGTTCTCTAGTCTATTAACACCTTTAGGCACTAAAATACAACTTTTACCTTTTACGCGATTTAGTCTTTTTTCGAAATTGGACTAGAAATCGCTAAAATTAACTTACCAAAATTTACATGCACTTATAAAATTATATTATAACACATAAAATAATACTAAAATAATTTTCTCTGGCCTCGGAATAGTGGTCCCGAAACCACTGTTCTGACTAGGCCCAAAATCGGGTTGTTACAAATATAGCCATGAGAGCTGGCTTAATTTGATTAATTTGGTTATGTGCATATTTGTGCATATATTGTAACGCCCCAATTTTCAGGAATTCTATGTATGTTGGCGAATTTAAAATTTTTGTGTTCTGTTTGCGTGGGTGTAGGTTTAATTATGTTAGTGGGCCTCTAGAAGGCCCAACCATAAGTTAAAACTCGGTAATTTTAGTTAATTCTAGTTCCATAAGAAAAGGGGTTCTGGTTAACTAGGCTTTTAAGAATTAACTGGGTAAAATAAAACACAAGGAAGCCTGTGGTAAGTTGGCATGTGACGCCACTTGGGGGGCTTTAGAGGTGGTGTGTGGATGACCAAGGAGAGCTAAGGTTCGAGTCGCAAGGTAAGCAAATTAGTGATATTAATTTTTATGTACAAAAAAGGTAAGCAGTGGAATTGAAGTGAAAGTCTGTCAGGAGAGGATTTAGGAGTTGATAAGGGATAGGATTTAGGAGTTGATAAGGGATAGGATTTAGGAGTTGATAAGGGAGAGGATTTAGGAGCTGATTAGGGAGAACAGTGTTGGCTGAATGGTGGACTTTTGAGGAGCAAGAATTAGCCGGCCAAGGGGTGCTTTAGGGGGGCAATTTCGGCTAGGTTAAGTGCCAGTATAAGTTCGGCATTAGGGGTAAGTTGTGCCGTTTTTCTGACCATCCTTCCTCCTCTTCTCTTCTTTTCTTTTTCTCTTCATCTACTTTCTCCTCTTCTTTTCTCCATAGCCGAATCCTTCCACCACTCTACCCTACACTACTTTTTTCCATTGTTCTAAGCCTATAGTCGATTGCCTCAAAAAGCCGAAATCCCGAAGGCTTGATTTCTTTTGTGCCATTTTCTTCTAGGCAAAACCCTCTTATTCTCCCTCATTTTCTTGACCGATTCTCTTGTCCTCTGAACCCCAAGTTTTTGTTGACAAATCCACTACAAAACCTTATCTTTTCTTCACTGTTACAAAAAGTCAAAGATGCATAGCCATAGGGTCATAGCCGAATTTTAAGATCACTAAAGGCTCAACTTTTGTTATCATTTGAGGGGTAGATCTGCGTCAGAATCGAGTAGGAGTTAATTGGATTCATTGACTGAAGGAACCGGTGGTAAGTTTTATTTTAACTTAATCCTTATTTCGGGTTTTAGAAAAGCCGAAACCCCTAAAGGTTAGGGGGCTGTCGATTTGGGCATGTAGCTCTAAGGGATGTTATAACTATTTTATTTTGATAATAGTGGGATCTAAAAGCTGCTGATCGAAGGCTTGGAAAAGCGAAGTGACTGGATCTAGACATAATCGCTAACTTCAGCAAAGGTAGGATCGCTAGTGCCTAAGGTGCTTTTGGCCGAATGTGGTAAGGGGTTATTACGAAGTTCATTTTTGATAAGTTAGATTAACGTGTTAGTAATTCAACTATAGGTAGTACGTGTGTGGATCTCGTTAGCATATCATCGCAATCAGGTGTGTAACTGACACCCTCTTATAGACTAGATCGGCAAAAGTCGAAAAGCCAAAATGCAGAATAGCCGGCATGTTAAGAGCATACGAGTGTGCGAATGCTCATGAGATTAGTAGTTTGATGTATATGGTAGATTAAAGTGATAAGACTGTAGAGTGCACGATTCTGTGCATTTCGATGTTTTTGGGCTTAATGGGTCAAAATCGAGATAGTGGGCCAACGGGCCCAATACGGTAAGAAAAAGCGGTAAGTGTTTCTGGTCGTATGTAAATGGCTATGCTATGCATGAAAACCCTAAGAATAGTTAAATTACTTGAATACCCCTATGTATGGAAATTACTGATATACCCTAGGTGCAAAATTACCATTATACCCCTAGGGTTACTTTTGACTGAAAAGCATGATAAGTTAATTCTGTATGATGCATGCCATGATTGTATATCTGCTGCATGGGGACATGGATTATATTATGGAGGAAGCATCCTGGTGGCTATGCCATATTTATCTGATCTGGTGGCTCTACCACATATATCTGTTCTGGTGGCTCTGCCACAATTATCTGTTCTTGTGATTCTGTCACATTATCTGTTCTGGCAGCAATGCTGCATAATTCTGTGGCGTGTAGCGGTTGGGTGGGCCGAGTAGTCTCCCCACATGGTGAAAGGTTAGTATGAGGGTGCATGTGGTTGGATATGGGTTGGGTTTTGCATAGACATGTAATATCTGTTCTGTTCTGTTATGGGCCTATGGGCTTTATTCTGACTTCTGTTCTGGGCTAAGGCCAACTTATTCTGTTTTTGTGGTTGAGCTGATATAGGCTATGGTTGGGTTAATTTACACACTGAGTTTCCCCAAACTCACTCCTTTATTTCCATCCACGCAAGTAATCCCCTACCATAGTGGCCTTGGAGCTGTGAGGGATTCGGAGTGGCCACGCGTTTTGCAAGTTTGACTCTCTTCTGGTGAACTGGACATTTATTTTACGTTTAAGGTTTTAGTTTTTTTTTTAAAATTTGTAATAAGGCCGCTTAATTATTTTTTATGGTTTTAAGATGTTTTGTTAAGGTAGGTAATACTTATATTTAACTGTTGGAATTGGATAACTTTAAGACGTGTTTTCAAAAACAGTAATTGATTTCAAAATATCACGACAAAAAGTAAAGCTTCTGCAATGAAAATATTTTCCAAAATTAATCACTTTTCCTAAAAAGGACTTAATCAAATTGGTTTCCTGGAAATATACATGACGTTAAGGTGTGGCAATGGCAGTGTGCATGTCTAAGATTGGATTCGAAGGGAGCTTGGTACTTAAGCAGTCCGATGGACTTACCTCCTCCTTTCCGGTTTCCTACCTGGTGCTCAGCTTCCATTCACTTTAACCTGCATTAAAATTATCTTTTAAAACACTATGTATGTTTTCTAGAACAACGACCTGAAATGTTTTTGAACGCTTTGATGTGGCATGTCGGATCCGGCCATAACATCTAGGCCGGGTTTGGGTGTTACATTTAGTGGTATCAAAGCCAAGTTGTAACAACTCGGCTGTGGAATGGGTATACAAAAACAAAGATTTTTGAAAACAAAATATAAAAAAAACTCAATTTTCAAAATTTAGATCTTTAGAAGGTGGCATTCCGAATCTCCGGCCCAAGCCTGTAAGTATTACTCTGAACTTCTCTGAATATTTTCCTGAATTATCTGTCTATACTGAAACCCTACTAGGATACTCTAGATAGGATGATACTAAAACCTTAGGAAAATTTGATAAGAGACTAAAACTGTAGCTAGACTTTGATTCTGTGAAAACAAACTTTGAATTACTGTCTGATTCATAAAACATCTGTAATAAACATTGGAATATTGAATTAATGCATAAAATTCGTAATCAGATAATACGATATGAGTACAAGAGCCGCTCGTGGAAGAGGCTATGGACGGGGCCGAGGAAGTGCTCAAGCGAGATCTTCATCTTTGGGACATATGCCAGCGGCGGATGCACCAGTACCACCGGCAACGGAGGTGGAGTCTCATGACCACGGTGCCGGGGATGATGCCCTGTCACAGGCAATGCTTCGGGTTCTGGAAAGGGTTGCCGGGGCAAGTACAGGCAACGTAATTCGAGGATTTATTTCTAAACGACTTCGGGCTAACGGAGCAGAGATCTTTAAGGGTGTGTCTGGTGTAGCCCCGAATGTGGCTAAATATTTGTTGGAGGCCACGGAACGGATTATGGACGACTTGGACTGCTCGGTGGAGCAGAAGTTGAAGGGAGCCGTATTGTTGCTGCGGGACGAGGCCTATCAATGGTGGCTCACTGTGAGAGAAGGGACCCTAGCTGATAGGGTAACTTGGGAACTGTTTAAGACGGCCTTTAAAGGGAAGTACGTTGGGGCAAGTTATGTGGACGTTCGCAGAAAAGAATTCTTGAATCTGGTGCAAGGAGGTAAAACAGTTGCTGAGTACGAGGCCGAGTTTCTGAGGCTGAGCCGGTATGCCGTGGGCATAGTCGCTACGGAATATGAGCGTAGTGTGCACTCTGAGAAGATTGTGAGTGGGGTATCTGTGCTAAGTCCTTTGGGTTACTCGGTTAGGGTAGACAAACTGTATAGGGATGTACCCTTAGAAACTCAAGGTAGGACTTTCCTTGGAGATCTGATGGAGTTACCATTCAGGGAATTTGACCTCATTCTAGGAATGGACTGGCTTGTTAAGCATAAGGCCACTCTGGATTGTGCAGCTAAGCGAATGGTGCTAAGGACTGCGGAAGGTGAGGAGGTTATGGTGATAGGGGAACGAAGGGATTATTTGTCCAATATGGTGTCGGCATTAAGAGCCGAAAAGTGGATTCGAAAAGGTTGTGAGGCTTATTTGGCATTTGTAAGTCAGTCGGAAGAGGAGGGACTGACGGTGGATAAGGTCAGGGCCGTAAAAGAGTTCCAAGATGTTTTTCCAGAGGAGCTTCCAAGATTGCCTCCGAACCGAGAAGTTGAGTTTGGAATCGACTTGTTGCTTGGAACGGCGCCCGTGTCCATCGCACCATATAGGATGGCACCAAAGGAGTTAGTGGAGTTAAAGGCACAAATTCAGGAGTTGTTGGATTGGGGCTTCATTAGGCCAAGTGTGTCTCCTTAGGGAGCACCGGTGCTATTTGTGAAAAAGAAGGATGGTACGATGTGGATGTGCATTGATTATTGCCAGTTGAACAAACTGACGATTAAGAATAAGTATCCACTGCCAAGGATTGACGATCTGTTCGACCAGCTTAGAGGAGCTTCTGTATTTTCCAAGATCGACCTTCGATCGGGATATCATCAGTTAAGGGTCAAGGAGGCAGATATCCATAAGACGGCATTCAAGACTCAGTATGGTCATTACGAGTTTCTGGTTATGCCATTTGGACTGACGAACGCTCCTGCAGTGTTTATGGATCTAATGAATTGTGTGTTTCAACCATTTTTGGATCAGTTCGTAGTCGTCTTTATTGACGACATCTTGGTATATTCTGAAATGGAAGCAAAGCATGATAAGCATCTCCGTAAAGTGCTGCAAGTGTTAAGGGAGAAGGAACTTTATGCGAAGTTCAGCAAGTGTGAATTTTGGTTGAAGGAAGTAACCTTCTTAGGACATGTGGTCTCTGCTGAGGGGATTAAGGTGGACCCTCGGAAGATTGACGCGATTTTGGAGTGGAAGCCGCCTAGGTCAGTGTCGGAAATACGGAGTTTTCTAGGATTGGCAGGATACTACAGAAGGTTTGTGGAAGGTTTTTCTATGATGGCAGCACCCCTGAAAAAATTCATAAGGAAAGGAGTACCGTTTGTATGGACTGAGAAGTAGCAGGAAGCTTTTAAGAAGTTGAAGAAAGTTCTGACTGAAGCACCTGTGTTAATTCAGCAGGAGTCTGGGAAGGATTTTTCTATGTACAGTGACGCATCACCTGTAGGTTTGGTCTGTGTGTTAATGCAAGAGGGTAAGGTGGTTGCATATGCATCACGACAGCTTAAGCCTCACGAGGGGAACTATTCTACTCATGATTTGGAGTTGGCGGCGGTGATATTTGCACTTAAGATTTGGAGGCATTACTTGTACGGAGAAAGGTGTATTATATACACAGACCACAGGAGTCTTAAGTATTTGTTGACTCAGAAGGAGCTAAACCTTAGGCAAAGGAGATGAATCGAGTTACTTAAGGATTATGACTATTCGATCGAGTATCACCCAAGCAAGGCTAATGTGGTAGCCGACGCTCTAAGTCGTAGAACTGTATCTGATCTGAGAGCAATGTTTGCTTGTCTGAGTCTGTATGATGATGGAAGTTTGTTGGCTGAGTTGCAAGTGAGACCAACCTGGGTGGAACAGATTAAGGAAAAGTAGTTGAATGATGAGTCTTTGGTCGCTCATTTTCAACAAGTTAAGGAAGGGGAAACTTTTGAGTTTGGGTTAAATAGCGAAGGAGTTCTGTGTTTCCGAGGAAGAATTTGTGTTCCGAAGGACTCTGACTTGAGGCACGCAATATTGAAGGAAGCTCATGGGGGACTGTGTACCATGCATCCTGGAGGGAATAAGTTGTATCACGACTTGCGAGAAGTGTACTGATGGCCTAGACTTAAACGAGAAGTAACAGAGTTTGTAGGAAAATGTCTAACATGCCAGCAAGTGAAAGCTGAGCATCAATTACCTTCTGGACTGTTACAGCCGGTGAAGATACTACTTTGGAAGTGGGAAAGGGTAGCCATAGACTTTGTGAGTGGGCTGCCCTTGACACCATTGAAGAAAGACTCGGTGTGGGTGGTTGTGGATAGGTTGACCAAATCAGCCCATTTCATACCTGTACGTACTAACTTCTCACTTCAAAGGTTAGCCAAGCTGTATGTGGCAGAGATTGTGCGACTTCATGGAGTCCCAGTTTCGATTATCTATGACTGGGATCCTAGATTCACATCTCGATTTTGGAAAAAGTTGCATGAGGAATTGGGGACACGATTGACCTTTAGCACGACTTTCCATCCCCAAACTGATGGTCAGTCGAAAAGGGTTATTCAGATTCTGGAGGACATGTTGAGGGGATGCGTAATGGACTTTCGAGGTAGTTGGGAGGATTACTTGCCGTTGGCAGAATTTGCATACAATAACAGTTACCAGGTGAGTATTCGAATGGCACCGTATGAAGCACTGTATGGACGAAGGTGTCGTACCCCTAGTTGTTGGACTAAACTAGGAGAGCGACAAGTTCTTGGACCAGAGTTGGTAGCTGATACTGAGGATAAGGTCAGGATAATTAGGGATCGGTTAAAAGAAGCTTCTGATAGGCAAAAGTCGTATGCAGATTTGAAGCGTAACAAGATTGAGTACTCAGTAGGCGATATGGTTTTCTTGAAGGTTTCTCCTTGGAAGAAGATATTAAGGTTTGTAAGAAGGGCAAGCTGAGTCCGCGGTTCATTGGGCCTTATCGGATTTTGAAGCGAGTAGGCCCAATACCTTATCAATTGGAATTGCCTCCAGAGTTTGACAGGATTCAGGATGTTTTTCACATCTCCATGTTAAGGCGTTATCGTTCTGACCCTGCTCATGTCGTGCCGGTTGCGGATATTGAAGTTCAGACTGATTTGACCTTTAAGGAGGAGCCTGTGCAAATATTGGCTCGAGATGTTAAGGTTCTCAAAAGGAAATCTATCCCATTAGTGAAAGTGCTTTGGCATAATCATGGCAGAGAGGAAGCTACTTGGGAGCCGGAAGAGGCGATGCAACAGCAATACTCTCATCTGTTTGGATCAGGTAAATTTCGAGGACGAAATTTCTTTAAGGAGGGTAGAGTTGTAATGCCCCAATTTTCGGTAATTCTGTGTATGTTGGCGAATTTAAAATTTTTGTGTTCTGTTTGCGTGGGTGTAGGTTTAATTATGTTAGTGGGCCTCTAGAAGGCCCAACCATAAGTTAAAACTCGGTAATTTTAGTTAATTCTAGTTCCATAAGAAAAAGGGTTCTGGTTAACTAGGCTTTTAAGAATTAACTGGGTAAAACAAAACACAAGGAAGCCTGTGGTAAGTTGGTATGTGACACCACTTGGGGGGCTTTAGAGGTGGCGTGTGGATGACCAAGGAGAGCTAAGGTTCGAGTCACAAGGTAAGCAAATTAGTGATATTAATTTTTATGTACAGAAAAGGTAAGCAGTAGAACTGAAGTGAAACTCTGTCAGGAGAGGATTTAGGAGTTGATAAGGGATAGGATTTAGGAGTTGATAAGGGATAGGATTTAGGAGCTGATAAGGGAGAGGATTTAGGAGCTGATTAGGGATAACAGTGTTGGCCGAATGGTGGAATTTTAAGGAGCAAGAATTGGCCAGCCAAGGGGTACTTTAGAGGGGCAATTTCAGCTAGGTTAAGTGCAAGTATAAGTTCAGCATTAGGGGTAAGTTGTGCCATTTTTCTGACCATCATTCCTCCTCTTCTCTTCTTTTCTTTTTCTCTTCATCTACTTTCTCCTCTTCTTTTCTCCATAGCCAAATCCTTCCACCACTCTACCCTACACTACTTTTTTCCATTGTTCTAAGCCTATAGTCGATTGCCTCAAAAAGTCGAAATCCCGAAGGCCTGATTTCTTTTGTGCCATTTTCTTCTATGCAAAACCCTCTTATTCTCCCTCATCTTCTTGACTAATTCTCTTGTCCTTTGAACCCGAAGTTTCTGTCGACAAAGCCACTATAAAACCTCATCTTTTCTTCACTGTTACAAAAAGCTGAAAACGCATAGCCATAGGGTCATAGCCGAATTTTACGATCACTAAAGGCTCGAATTTTGTTATCATTTGAGGGGTAGATCTGCGTCAAAATTGAGTAGGAGTTAATTGGAGTCATTGACTGAAGGAACCGGTGGTAAGTTTTTTTAACTTAATCCTTATTTCGGGTTTTAGAAAAGCCGAAACCCCTAAAGGTTAGGGGAGCTGTCGATTTGCGCATGTAGCTCTAAGGGATGTTATAACTGCTTTATTTTGATAATAGTGGGATCTAAAGGCAGCTGATCGAAGGCTCGGACAAGCAGAGCGACTGGATCTAGACATAATTGCTAACTTCGGCAAAGGTAGGATCGCTAGTGCCTAAGGTGCTTTTGGCCGAATGTGGTAAGGGATTATTACGTAGTTCATTTTTGATAAGTTAGATTAACGTGTTAGTAATTCAACTGTAGGTAGTACGTGCGTAGATCTCGTCAGTATATCATCGCAATCAGGTGTGTAACTGACACCCTCTTATAGACTAGATTGGCAAAAGCCGAAAAGCCAAAATGCCGAAAAGCCGGCATTTTAAGAGCATGCGAGTGTGCGAATGCTCGTGAGATTAGTAGTTTGATGTATATGGTAGATTAAAGTAATAAGACTGCAAAGTGCACGATTTTGTGCATTTTGATGTTTTCGGGCTTAATAGGCCAAAATCGGGATAGTGGGCCAACGGGTCCAATACGGTACGAAAAAGCGGTAAGTGTTTCTGGTCGTATGTAAATGGCTATGCTATGCATGAAAACCCTAAGAATAGTTAAATTACTTGAATACCCCTATGTATGGAAATTACTGATATACCCTAGGTGCAAAATTACCATTATACCCCTAAGGTTACTTTTAACTAAAAAGCATGATAATTTAATTCTGTATGATGTATGCCATGATTGTATATCTGCTGCATGGGGACATGGATTATATTATGGAGGAAGCGTCCTGGTGGCTATGCCACATTTATCTGTTCTGGTGGCTCTGCCACATATATCTATTCTGGTGGCTCTACCACAATTATCTTTTTTGGTAACTCTGTCACATTATCTGTTCTGGCAGAAATGCTGCATATTTCTATGGCGTGTAGCGGTTGGGTGATCGAGTAGTCTCCCCACATGGTGAAAGGTTGGTATGGGGGTGCATGTGGTTGGATATGGGTTGGGTTTGCATAGACATGTAATATTTGTTCTGTTCTGTTATAGGCCTATGGGCTTTATTCTGACTTCTGTTCTAGGCTAAGGCCAACTTATTCTGTTTCTGTGGTTGAGCTGATATAGGCTATGGTTGGGTTAATTTACACACTGAGTTTCCCCAAACTCACCCCTTTATTTCCATCCACGCAGGTAATCCCCAACCATAGTGGGCTTGGAGTTGTGAAGGATTCGGAGTGGCCACACGTTCTGCAAGTTTGACTCTCTTCCGGTGAACTAGACATTTATTTTACGTTTAAGGTTTCGGTTTTTTTTAATTTGTAATAAGGCCGCTTAATTATTTTTGATGGTTTTAAGATGTTTTGTTAAGGTAGGTAATACTTATATTTAACTGTTGGAACTGGATAACTTTAGGACGTGTTTTCAAAAACAGTAATTGATTTCAAAATAACACGACAACAAGTAAAGCTTCTGCAATGAAAATATTTTCCAAAATTAATCACTTTTCCTAAAAAAGACTTAATCAAATTGGTTTCCTGGAAATATACATGACATTAAGGTGTGGCAATGGCGGTGTGCATGTCTAGGATTGGATCTGAAGGGAGCTTGGTACTTAAGCAGTCCGATGGACTCACCTCTTTCTTTCCGGTTTCCTACTTGGTGCTCAGCTTCCATTCACCTTAACCTGCATTAAAATTATCTTTTAAAACACTAAGTATGTTTTCTAGAACAACGACCTGAAATGTTTTTGAACGCTTTGATGTGGCATGTCGGATCCGGCCATAACGTCTAGGCTGGGTTTGGGGTGTTACATATATGTTGATGTTTGAGTTCATGGATGGATTGGGAATGACTTATATTATGAGGCTTGTGGTTATTGATATTATATATGTTAAATGGTTGATATTAGATATGAATTTGTTTGTGAATTAGTGCAAAATGTATATGTTCAGAAAATGTTAAGTTAGTTGGTTTGTATATGTGTTTTGGTATGTTTTAATTGAGTAAGATTTGGGGTTATAAGCATGTTGGTTGTTAGAATTGGAAATGGTATGAATTAGATTTGATTGTGGCTAAATTGGATATTTATTTATGCTATGATTTGATGCTATGATTTGGTGCTATTTTGGTTGTGTAGATATATGCATTTTTGGTTGGCAAAATGGCTTGGTAAATAGCCTATTTTTGTCCACACAGGCAGAGACATGGTGTGTGTTTCAGCTGTGTGTGACACACAGTCAAGTACACGGCCGTGTGTCCTGTAACAGCCCGATTTAGGGCCAAAATGGAATAGTGGTTTTGAAACCACAAATTCGAGATAGAAATAATAGTTTTATTATCATTTTAAGGTCTATGGCATGATTTCATGATTGTGTGAAAAATTGGTTTAGAAATTTTATCGATAGAGGATCCAATTTGATATTTAGGACTAAATTGCAAAAGTTGTAAAATGTGTGTTCTAGTTCACAAAGGTACTAAGTACTTGTGAGTAATGGGTTTTTAAAGTGGAGGTCCTTGTATAGTAATTAGACCATTATACTAGTTTGGACTTAAATACCTAAAGGAAGATAAAACATCATAGTTTTTAATGAAGGGTAATTTAGTCATTTAGTAAATAAAATAATAAAATGGGAAAACAAAGACAAAATTTGGTATCATCTTCATCAAGTTGGCCGAAACTCTCATAGACACCATAGCTAGGGTTTTCCAAGCTTTCAAGCTCAATAGTAAGTGCATTCAAGCCCCGTTTTTAATGTTCTTTACATTTTTGAAATCCTCGTAGCTCGGTTTACCTATTTCTACCATTATTTCGAGTTAGGGTTTATGTTTAAAAATTTACCCATGAATGATATGCATGTATTTGGATGTTTGATGGTAGAATATGAATGTTTGAGGTTAGGAGAACGATCTTTTCTAAGCGATTTTTAGCGAAAACGAGCAAAACGGTATAATCGGTAAAAATACCTAATGCGCATAAGTACATGTTCGAGTGAGAATTTGATGTTGTTATAGAGGAGAAAAATGTTCAGCATGTCATTAAACATAAGAATAAGGGCTGAAATTAAATTTCAGAGCCTAGGGGAAAAATCGTAATTTTATAAAAGTTAGGGGGCAAAAATGTAATTTTTACATAATGTGATTTTTGGATTGAAATAAATAGTATGAGTGTTAAATGAGCTAAATGTGTTGTTATAGATCAAGAAAGGCGTGGAATCGACCTCGAACGGGGGAAGGATAAGGTTTTGGACTAAATTGAAAATTTTTCATATTTTGCACCGAGGTAAGTTTGTATGTAAATAATACATTAACTTCATTTACAGTTTTGTATTTCAGCCTATTTTATATATTTTAGTTGATTTTGAATTATAAATCGACTATTGGAAGAATGGAAATAAGTAATAGTGAGAGAAATCTCGTTTGAACTTTCGGAAAGATAGAATAATATAGATGAAATGTAGCTAGGTCACATATATGGTGCTGAGTGCACATCATGTGTACAAGAGAGCTACAAAATACTATGTAGTAGCTAGGTCACATGTGTGATACGGGATGTATCCCATGTAGACAAGAGAGCTACGGGAGAGGATAAATGTAGCTAGGTCGCATGTGTGATTCCAAGTGAAGGACACCATGTAGACAAGAGAACTACAAGATAAATTGGCTAGGTCACATGGGTGGTACTAAGTGTTCACCATGTGTACAAGAGAGCCAAATTATATGAAATATGATGGTGGAGCTGTGTGTTGAAACCACCAAGTATCGAGGATTGATCCGAATTGTTCAACGGGATGATTTTATAGTGACATTGTAATCATGAACCTACACTTGTGATGTATGAAATGGGGTGAAATTGAATTGTGATATGTTGGCTAAATGAGGTAAATACAAAGAAAGTGTGAAAGAGTGAATTAGCAATAATACTGTTTTGGACAGTTGCAGTGATGTGAATTTGAAAAATCACCCATGTGAATTTGAAAAATCACCCAAAATAGTAGGAATTTAATTAGAGGGTGAATGAGATATGAATTTAAATCTTAATGAGCCTATTTTCATGTAAAAGAAACATAGCAAGTAAAGGAACTCTATATTTTGAGATATTTATATTTGTGTGTGACTTGATCAGAATGGCTATGTGATCCCCTATTCTAACTTTGAAAAATCATTAAAAATTGTACAAAACTAATTAAGAAATATAGTTTATATTTCTAGATTCCTTATTAAGTATAGTTTTAAATGAAACAAATTTCATGGCTATTTGGATTGTGTACTGGGATAAATTCAATTCATAGTGAACAGAGGTCAGATCAGTCGAGTTGTATAGTAGGGGAAAGTTTAACTAATAAACTGTACCAATTGGCTGGACCAAAAATTCTAGAAAACAATTAATAAGAATTAATATGAGTCTAGTTTCAGGAAAATTTTACGGATTTGAATTTCAAGTTTTGTAACTCGAGTTATGATTTATTTAGTGAGTATGATGCAGTAGAGACAGCTTGACCAAAGTGGAGTAAATGGTGAAATTAAAAGTAGATACACTTGAGTTATTGTGTAAACATATTAAATTCTTTATTCATTATTTACATACTTGCTTAATAAGCTATAAGCTTACCTTCTTTTCTCTCTTTTTTCTTATAGTGTCGTCCAGCTTGCACAGGAGTCAAGGATCGTTGAAGATCTTCCTGCACTATCAATATTTTTGGGTATTTGAACTAAACATTTTGAATTATGGCATGTATAGTAGACTTAGTTATTTTGTTACGTGTCATAATTGTCTAGGTTTTAAAATATTAAGTATAGTATTTGACCGATTATTTTGTACGAAGCCTTTGAAATTGGCTAATATTATTAAAGGCATATGTTATAATGATTCATGATCTAATTGTATGCCATATTTTTGTCTTGGTTTTATTTAATGGTATGTACTATGATTCGGTAATACCTTGTACCCTGTTCCGGTGACGGATACGGGTAAGGGGTGTTACATTTAGTGGTATCAGAGCTATGGTTTAGTCGGTTCTCGAACTAATAAAGTGTGTGTAAAAGTCTAGCTATACATGCCATAAATATACTGTGATAGTGTGGTGACTCCTGATTATTCTCGGCTGATGATGCTAGTAGTAATGCACCGGCTCCCGCACAAGGGACCGCGCCTGTAGAAAGTAGACCTGAGACATTGAGACAGGGAGATGAGGCTCGGGATGCCTTTCTCCAAATGATGAACAATTGGTATACTGAGTTTATTCGAGCAAACCCAAATGCTCAACCTCCTCCACCCCCTCCTATACCTCAGACGGTTCCTGTAGCTACTCAAGGCATAGATTTGGTAAAAATGAACAAGCCTCCGGTTGACAAGATTCGAAAACAATGGGCCGAAGAGTTTAGAGCAAAGATCGATAATGATCCCGAGAAGGCGAAGTTCTGGCTTGAAAATTCTATCTGTGTATTTGATGAGCTTTCATGTACACCCGAGGAGTACTTAAAGTGTGTTGTATCACTTTTGAGAGATTCGGCCTATCATTGGTGGAAGACTTTGGTAGCAGTGGTGCCAAAAGAAAAGGTTACTTGCGATTTCTTCCAGGAAGAATTCAGAAAGAAATACATAAGTCAACAATTTATTGATAAAAAACGGAAGGAGTTCCTTGAATTGAAGCAGGGCAAGATGTCTATGGCAGAGTATGAATGTGAATTTGTAAGACTCAGCAAGTATGCCCAGGAATATGTGTCTACCGAAGCTATTATGTGCAAGAGATTTGAGGATGGGCTAAATGAGGACATTAAAGTGCTTGTGGGAATTTTGGAGCTGAAAGAATTTGTAGTATTGGTTGATCGAGCTCTTAAAGCCGAAGAATTGAACAAGGAAAGAAGAAAAGCTACCATTGAGGCTCGAGATGCCAGAAAGAGGCCGATAAGCAAGTCATTTCAATCTCAATCAAAGAGGTCCAAAGAGACAAACCCTCGAATGACAGTCTCAGCTGGGGACTCACACGGAGATCGTGGTAAGGCATATTTGGGGTCTAAAGCTCAAGCTACTTTAGTGGCAAGTGTGGGTAATGTGTGGCCTAGAAAGCCCGAATGTCAGCAATGTGGCAGGCAACATTTTAGTGAGTGTTGGGGAAATGAGCGAGCTCGTTTCAGGTGTGGTTCTCGCGAACATTTTATCAGAGACTGTCTGGAAAAAGTTAAAGAAGAAAAATTTCAGAGTGCTAGACAGAGTACTACCGCTAGCAGAGGTAGACCACCGAGAAATAATGGAGGTGGGGCTAGCAGTAAAACTGTGATGAAAGATTCAGCGGTGAGATCAGAAGCTAAAGTGCCTGCTAGAGCTTATGCCATACGTGCCCGAGAGGATGCATCATCTCCTGATGTCATTACTGGTATATTTTCTCTCTATGATACTATTGTTATTTCATTGATTGATCTCGGGTTTACTCATTCCTATATTTGTGTGAATTTAGTATCTAATAAGAAGTTTCCTGTTGAATATTTTGAGTTTACGATTAAAGTGTCGAACCCCTTAGGCCAATATGTGCTAGTTGATAAGGTTTGCAAGAATTGCCCATTATTGATTCAAGGTCACTATTTTCCGGCTAATCTGATGATGTTACCATTTGATGAGTTTGACGTTATCTTGGGGATGGACTAGTTGACATTGTATGATGCCAAGGTAAATTGTAAACAGAAAACACTAGAGTTGAAATGTGAAAATGGTGAAATTCTGTGGGTTGAAACAGATGAATCAAATAAATTGCCTACGATGATTTCGTGCATGTCTGCTTAGAAATACATGAGGAAAGGGTGTGAAGCTTATCTTGCCTATGTAATGAATACTGATATGTCTGAATTGAAGCTTGAATCAATGTCGATAGTTTGTAAATTTCCAGATGTATTCCCAGAGGAATTGCCAGGGTTGCCTCCAGACAGAGAGATAGAGTTTGCCATTGATTTGTTGTCGGGGACTGTACCGATCTCGATTACTCCATATAGAATGGCTCCGACTGAATTAAAAGAATTGAAGGCTCAGTTGCAAGAGTTAACAGACAAAGGATTCGTGAGACCGGGTTTCTCTCCCTAGGGTGCTCCTGTATTGTTTGTAAAGAAGAAGGATGGCTCAATGAGAATTTGCATTGATTACCGTCAGCTCAATAAGGTGACTATAAAGAAAAAGTACCGTTACCGAGGATTGATGATTTATTTGATCAGTTAAAGGGGGCAACAGTGTTTCCAAAGATCGATTTGAGGTCCGGTTACTACCAGTTGAGAGTTAAGGAGTCGAATGTGCCGAAAACTGCCTTTAGGACAAGGTATAGACAATATGAGTTTCTTGTGATGCCTTTTGGCTTAACAAATGCTCCAGCTATATTTATGGACTTGATGAATCGAATCTTTCGGCCATATTTGGATAAGTTTGTAGTAGTGTTCATAGATGACATTCTAATTTATTCTCAGGACAAGTCTGAGCATGCCGAACAGTTGAGAACCATATTGTAGATCTTGAGAGAAAAGAAACTATTTGCTAAGTTTAGTAAAAGTGAGTTCTGGCTTCGGGAAGTCGGATTCTTGGGGCATATAGTCTCAGGTGATGGTATTCGGATGGATTCGAGCAAAATTTCCGCGATCGTTGATTGGAAACCGCCAAAGAATGTATCCGAGGTTAGAAGCTTTTTAGGATTAGCTGGGTATTATAGATGTTTTGTCGTGGGTTTTTCGATGATTGCCTCTCCTATGACAAAGTTGCTGCAAAAAAATGTTAAGTTTGAATGGACTGATAAATGTCAGCAGAGTTTTGAAAAGCTGAAAGCACGATTGACTGGAGCACCAATTTTAGTACAGCCCGAGCCAGGGAAGGAGTTCGTAATTTATAGTGATGCATCATTGACAGGCCTTGGATGTGTACTGATGCAAGAGGGTAAAGTGGTAGCTTATGCCTCGAGACAGTTAAAGCCGCATGAGAAGAACTATCCTAGACATGATTTGGAATTGGCCGCTATTGTCTTTGCCTTGAAGATCTGGCGACATTATTTTTATGGTGAAAAATGCCAAATTTTTACTGATCACAAAAGTTTGAAGTATTTGATGAATCAAAAGGATTTGAATCTGCGACAGCGAAGATGGCTTGAATTATTGAAGGATTATGAGCTAGTGATTGATTATCATCCGGGAAAAGCAAATGTAGTTGCTGACACCTTGAGCAGGAAATCTCTTTTTACTTTGAGAGCCATGAATACGGGGTTAGCATTGCCTGATGATGGGTCAATCTTAGTAGAGATGAGGGCTAAACCGTTATTTCTCCAGCTGATTTGTGATGCTCAAAAGAACAATAGTGAGTTGTGAACCAAGAGAACTCAGTGCGAATCAGGTTACGACTCAGATTTTTGAGACAGGATATGTGTATCGAAAAATGACGAATTGATTCAAAAAATATTACATGAGGCGCATAGTGGCTGTTTGTCAGTTCACCCTGGAAGCACAAAAATGTATAATGATTTAAAGAAATTATATTGGTGGCCAGGCATGAAAAGGGATATTTCTGAATTTGCAACCAAGTGTTTGATCTGTCAACAAGTAAAAGCTGAGTATCAAGTGCCTTCAGGATTACTCCAACCGGTACTGGTGCCTGAGTGGAAATGGGATAGGATTACCATGGATTTTGTAACTGGTTTGCCTCTGACTCCTAGAAAGAAGGATGTTATCTGGGTAGTGGTTGATAGGTTACAAAGTCGGCTCACTTTATACCGGTACGTACCGATTACTCACTTGATAAATTAGCTGAATTATATATTGTTGAAATTATGAGGTTGCACGGGGTACCTATGTCTATAATATCAGATAGAGATCAGAGGTTTACCTCGAGATTCTGGAAAAAGTTACAAGAAGCTTTGGGCACAAAATTGAACTTTAGTACCGCGTTTCATCCCCAAAGAGATGGTCAGTCAGAAAGAGTAATCCAAGTACTCGAAGATATGCTTAGATGTTGTGTTTTGGAATTTGAAGGCAGTTGGGAGAAATATCTACCTTTGGTTGAATTTGCCTACAATAACAGTTTTTAGTCGAGTATACAGATGGCACCATACGAAGCCTTGTATGGTCGCAAGTTTCGGACTCCTTTATATTGGACCGAACTTAGTGAGAAACAGATTCACGGAGTTGATCTAGTTACAGAAACTGAAGAGAAAGTAAAAGTAACTCGAGATTGCTTGAAAGCTGTTTCAGATTGACAAAAGTCATATGCAGATTTAAAAAGAAAAAAGATTGAATTTCAGGTGGGTGATAAAGTGTTCTTGAAGGTGTCACTATGGAAAAAGATTCTGAGATTTGGCCGAAAAGGCAAGTTGAGTCCGCGTTTTATTGGGCCGTACGAGATTATTGAAAGGATTGGACTAGTGGCATATCGGTTGGCTTTATCGGTAGAGTTAGAAAGAATTCATAATGTGTTTCATGTATCAATGTTGCGACGTTATCGCTCTGATCCTTCACATATAATTTCTCCAACAGAAATTGAGATTCAATCTGACTTGACCTATGATGAAGAACAGATTAAGATTTTGGCTCGAGAAGTGAAACAGTTGAGAAAGAAAAGCATAGCTTTAGTGAAAGTGTTATGGCAAAGGCATGGAGTAGAAGAAGCTACATGGGAATCGGAGGAAGCCATGAGAAAACAGTACCCAAACCTCTTTATCGGTAAGATTTTTAGGGACGAAAATCCCTAAAGGGGGGAGAGTTGTAACAGCCCGATTTAGGGCCAAAATGGAATAGTGGTTTTGAAACCATAAATTCGAGATGAAAATAATAGTTTTATTATCATTTTAAGGTCTATGGCATGATTTCATGACTGTGTGAAAATTTGGTTTAGAAATTTTATCGATAGAGGATCCAATTTGATATTTAGGACTAAATTGCAAAAGTTGTAAAATGTGTGTTCTAGTTCACAAAGGTACTAAGTACTTGTGAGTAATGGGTTTTTAAAGTGGAGGTCCTTGTATAGTAATTAGACCATTATACTAGTTTGGACAAAAATACCTAAAGGAAGATAAAACATCATAGTTTTTAATGAAGGGTAATTTAGTCATTTGGTAAATAAAATAATAAAATGGGAAAACAAAGCCAAAATTTGGTATCATCTTCATCAAGTTGGCCGAAACTCTCATAGTCACCATAGCTAGGTTTTTCCAAGCTTTCAAGCTCAATAGTAAGTGCATTCAAGCCCCGTTTTTAATGTTCTTTACATTTTTGAAATCCTCGTAGCTCGGTTTACCTATTTCTACCATTATTTCGAGTTAGGGTTTATGTTTAAAAATTTACCCATGAATGATATGCATGTATTTGGATGTTTGATGGTAGAATATGAATGTTTGAGGTTAGGAGAACGATCTTTTCTAAGCGATTTTTAGCGAAAACGAGCAAAACGGATAATGGGTAAAAATACCTAATGCTCATAAGCACATGTTAGAGTGAGAATTTGATGTTGTTATAGAGGAGAAAAATGTTCAGCATGTCATTAAACATAAGAATAAGGGCTGAAATTAAATTTCCGAGCCTAGGGGAAAAATCGTAATTTTGTAAAAGTTAGGGGGCAAAAATGTAATTTTCACATAATGTGATTTTTGGATTGAAATAAATAGTATGAGTGTTAAATGAGCTAAATGTGTTGTTATAGATCAAGAAAGGCGTGGAATCGACCTGAAACGGGGGAAGGATAAGGTTTTGGACTAAATTACAAAATTTCCATATTTTGCACTGAGGTAAGTTTGTATGTAAATAATACATTAACTTCATTTACTTTTTTTGTATTTCAGCATATTTTATATATTTTAGTTGATTTTGAATCATAAATCGACTATTGGAAGAATAGAAATAAGTAATAGTGAGAGAAATCCCGGTTGAACTTTCGAAAAGATTGAATAATATAGATGAAATGTAGCTAGGTCACATGTATGGTGCTGAGTGCACATCATGTGTACAAGAGAACTACGAAATACTATGTAGTTGCTAGGTCACATGTGTGATACGGGATGTATCCCTTGTAGACAAGAGAGCTACGGGAGAGGATAAATGTAGCTAGGTCGCATGTGTGATTCCAAGTGAAGGACACCATGTAGACAAGAGACCTACGAGATAAATTGGCTAGGTCACATGGGTGGCACTAAGTGTTCACCATGTGTACAAGAGAGCCGAATTATATGAAATATGATGGTGGAGCTGTGTGCTGAAACCACCAAGTATCGAGGATTGATCCGAATTGTTCAACGGGATGATTTTATAGTGACATTTTAATCATGAACCTACACTTGTGATGTATGAAATGTGGTGAAATTGAATTGTGATATGTAGGCTAAATGAGGTAAATAGAAAGAAAGTGTGAAAGAGTGAATTAGCAATAATACTGTTTTGGACAGTTGCAGTGATGTGAATTTGAAAAATCACTAAAAATAGTAGGAATTTAATTAGAGGCTGAATGAGATATGAATTTAAAGCTTAATGAGTCTTTTTTTATGTAAAAGAAACAGAGAAAGTAAAGGAACTCTATATTTGGAGATATTTATATTTGTGTGTGACTTGCTCAGAATGACTATGTGATCCCCTATTCTAACTTTGAAAAATAATTAAAAATTGTAAAAAACTAATTTAGAAATATAGTTTATATGTCTAGATTCCTTATTGAGTCTAATTTTAAATGAAACAAATTTCATGGCTAGTTGAATTGTGTACTGGGAGAAATTCAATTCGTAGTGAATAGAGGTCAGATCAATCGAGCTGTATAGTAGGGGAAATTTTAACTAATAAACTGTACTAATTGGCTGGACCAAAAATTCTAGAAAGACATTAGTAAGAAGTAATATGAGTCTAGTTTCAGGAAAATTTTACGGATTTGAATTTTGAGTTTTGTAACTCGAGTTATGATTTGTTTAGTGAGTATGACGCAGTAGAGACAGCTTGACCAAAGTGGAGTAAATAGTGAAATTAAAAGTAGATACACTTGAGTTATTGTGTAAACATATTAAATTCTTTATTCATTATTTACATACTTGCTTAATAAGCTATAAGCTTACCTTCTTTTCTCTCTTTTGTCTTATAGTGTCGTCCAGCTTGCACAGGAGTCAAGGATCGTTGAAGATCTGCCTGCACTATCAATATTTTTGGGTATTTGAACTAAACATTTTGAATTATGGCATGTATAGTAGACTTAGTTATTTTGTTACGTGTCATAATTGTCTAGGTTTTAAAATATTAGTATAGTATTTGATCGATTATTTTGTACGAAGCCTTTGAAATTGGCTAATATTATTAAAGGCATATGTTATAATGATTCATGATCTAATTGTATGCCATATTTTTGTCTTGGTTTTATTTAATGGTATGTACTATGATTCGGTAATACCTCGTACCCTGTTCCGGTGATGGATACGGGTAAGGGGTGTTACATGTCCTCTGGTGTGGTTTTAGAAATCAAGTCAGTATGCTTCGCACGGCCTCACACACAGGCGTGTGGCTTGGCCGTGTGGCATAAGTGAGTATACCCTGCAGGTTTGGCATGCCCTAGCACACGGCCTGGAACACGGGCATGTGGGGCCATATTTAGAGCACAAGGGCTAGCCACACGAGCATGTGTATTGGCCGTGTGATCCAAGTCAAAGAGTTACATGGGGTAGGACATGGGCTGGGACATGACCATGTGCTCTCATTTCGAATGTCTACATGGCCAGTGACACAGGCATGTCTGGTGGCTGTGTGAGACACATGGCTCGGCCACACGGGCGTGTGTCCCCTATTTTGAGAAAAATTTTCAAATTTTCGTGAAAGTTTCATAAGTTATCGTTTAGTACCGGTCCACTCCCGAAGCATGTTTAGGGCCTCGTAGGCTCATTTTAGGGGCAAATTGATTGAAATTGAATGATGAATGGTTGAATTGAGAAAATGTATCCTAAATGAATGTTTAATTGTATTGTAAGTCTAGTAATTCTCCATAACCCTATTCTGGTGTTGAATACAGGTAAGGGGTGTTACATTTCATGGCTCCAACTAAAAAGCCACGATCATGTTACTGTAAAAGAAAGATGGAACTCTGAGATTTTGTATCGATTATCGACAGTTGAATAAGGTAACGATGAAGAAAAAATATTTGCTTCCCTGAATTAAAGATTTGTTTAATCAGCTCAAGGGACCAAAGTAGTTTCTAAAGATTGATCTTCGATCAGGATATTATCAGCTTAGAGTTAAAGATCAGATGTGCCAGCTTTTTTCAATAGTACATGGACCAGCTTTTTTGTTGTATATATTGATGACATTTTGATTTACTTGAAGAATAAAAAAGATCACGACCAACATCTGAAGGTCGTGTTGTAGATTTTGTGAGAAAAGAAACTTTATGCCAAGTTTCGCAAATCCAAATTTTGGCTCCGAGAAGTGGGATCTTTAGGACATACGATATAGGCCAAAGATATTTGGGTTGATCCAAGTAAAATCTCAGCTATTAGTAATTGGAAGCCTCCGAAGAATGGCTTTGAAGTAAGAAGCTTTTTGGGCTTAACAAGATACTATCGACAATTTGTAAAGGATTCTTGACGATAGCTCTTCCGATGACCAGATTGCTATGGAAGAATGTTAGTTTTGAATGGTATAAAAATGTTAGCAGATTTTTGAAAACATAAAAGTCATGTTGAGTGAAGCTCCGATTTTAACTTAGCTTGAGTTGATAAAGGAATTTTTCATGTTCAGTGATGCATCTCTGAATGTCTTAGGGTGTGTATTGATGCGAGAAAGAAAAGTGATTGCATCTCTTCTCAACAGCTTAAATTGCATACGAAAAATTATTCTACTCATGACTTGAAACTCGCAACTGTAGTTTTTGCTCTAAAAATTTGGAGGCACTACCTATATGAATAAAATTTCCATGTATTCACCGATCATAAGAGCCCAACATATTTGTTTATGCAAAAGGAGTTGAATTTGAGACAATAAAGGTGGTTTGAATTGCTTAAAGATTATGATTAATCATAGATTATCATCCGAGAAAAGCTAGTGTTATGGTGGACACCCTAAGTCAAAAATCCTTATCTGCTTTGAAAGCAATAAATGCACATTTGACTTTCAAGTGTGATGGCTCCATTTTAGCTGAGTTGAGAGCTAAACTTATATTTCTTCAGAAGATTCAAGAATTGAAAAAATGTGATTGTAGGCTAGAAGCGAAGTGAAAGCTGGTTGAAAATGATCAAAAACGTGAATTCAGTATAAGTAGTAACGAAATTTTATACCTCCAAAATAGATTATGTGTATCAGATGATTCTACGTTGAAGTGAGATTTTCTTCACAAGGCTCGTAGTAGTTTGTATGCGATGCAACCAGGCAAAAAGAAAAATGTATCATGATTTGAAACCATTGTATTGGTGGTCAAGCATGAAAAGGGAGATAACCAACTACGTAGCCAAGCGTTTGGTGTATTAAAAAGTTAAGGCAGAACATCAAGTCCCTTCAAGATTATTACAACCTATAATGATTCATGAATGAAACTGGGAGTGAGTCACTATGGATTTTGTGACAGGGTTGCCGTTATCAACAAAAAAGAAAGACTCTATTTGGGTAATAGTAGACAAGTTGACGAAGTTTGCCTATTTCATTCTAGTGAGAATTGATTATTTGCTTGAAAAACTAGCCAAATTGTATATCTTAGAGATTTTGAGACTACATGGTATGCCTTTATTTATCATTTCGTATAAAGATTCGAGGTTTACCTCCTGATTTTTGGGTAAGTTGCATAAATCTTTGGGCACCACGTTGAATTTCAGTACGACATTTCATCCTCAAACTGATGGTCAATAGGAGTGAGTAATTCAAATACTTGAGGATATGTTGTGTTGTTACGTAATTAAATTTAAGGAAAGCTTGGAAAGATTTTTACCTTTTCCTAAATTTGCCTACAAAAATAGTTATCAATTGAGCATAAAAGGCACCTTATGAAGCTTTATATGACTGTAACTGTCAAACTCCTCCATGCTGGTCAGAATTGAGTGGAAGAAAAATGGTAGGAACAAATTCGGTACAAGAGAGAGATGATAGAGTTAGGGTTATTTGAGATCTCTTAAAGGTCACGTCAGATAGAAAAAAATCTTATGTCGATTTGAAAAGAAAAGACATTGAGTTTAAAGTTGGCGGCAAGGTTTTTCTAAAGGTTTCACCTTGTAAGAAAGTTTTACAATTCAGCTGAAAAGGAAAACTCAGCCCGAGGTCCATTAGACCATATAAAATTCTTGAAAGAATTTAGCCTATTGCCTATCAACTAGCTTTACCTTCAGAATTGGATAAGATGCATAACTTTTTTCATGTATCATCGCTAAGAAGGTACAAATCCAATTCCTTCCATATCTTAATTCCTAATGAGATTGAGTTACAGCCTGACTTGTCATATGGGGAGGAATCAACAAATGTTTTAGCTCAACAAACGAAAGAGTTATAGCATTGGTGAAAGTATTATGGGACTTTCATGGCATAGAAGAGGCTACGTAGGAGACGAAAGAAGCTCTGAGATCTCAATATCCCCATATTTTTCTCAGGTAAATTTTTTTTGGACAAACTTCCTTAAGGGGGAGAATGTAACGATCAATTTTTAGTGGTACCAAAAAATGCAGTTTTGAGACCCCATCTTCGTAAATGAAATCTGCAAATATTATATGTTAAGATAATATAATATATGCATGTGTATAATATTGAGATGTATTATAGATTGGTCCAATAATTTTGTTGAATTAATAGTTAATTAAGGCCCAAGGATTAAATTGTAAAAGTTCATTTGCTATAGGTTTCTAATTGGCCAAAGGTTTAGTGTAACCCTTCAAACCGGGCCTAAACGTTACGACCCAATTTAGGCAATTACATGGACCATAGATATGGAGAAAATATTAGTTGGAGTGATTTCGTTCATCTTTGAAAACATGTTTTATTATTTCTTTTGTAAAAGATGAGTTTAAGTTCAAAAGCTTTTGAGAGAAATCCTTTGTCATTATTTGAAAACAAACAACTTTATTGATTTTTAAATTCAAATTCAATAAATTGAGTTTGCAAAAAAAAAGGCTTTTCGTTAATTGTTCAAAACTTTATTTAATAGCAAAAGTCAAATTTATTCAATCTATAAGTATAATCCATGAAAAATGTCCAAATATCCAGAGTTAAAAAATCCCATGCCACAGTATCATAATTTAACATAAAAAGTCCCAAATAGCAATAAATTCCATAAAAATCCAAATCATAAATAAATGTCCATATTTATTTAAAAACCATTTCTGAGAGCATTACCAACTACCACATTTGAGTTTTAACAACGAGGATTATCTTAAATACATAAGTAAAGTGGGTGAGCTTTAAAGAGCCTAGTGTGAAACCAACACAAACATAATCACATACATAACAAAATATCAATCTCAACATATCAATCATCATAATATTCATAAATCATAACACTGATACTTATGCATGAACATGTCAATGCATGCTTTAAAATGATACACATTTTATAAAATTTCCTACTCTTCTCCACTACACACCAAAATAGAGTTCCCTAGAACTCGTCTATCCGAAACACCATTTATGGACAAGCTACCACTGATTTGCAGATAAACCGCCATTGATAACACTTTGTGGACAAGCCACCACTTATACAGATATATTGCCACGAAAACACTTTGTGGACCCACTTATGTAGATAAACTACCACATACTTCCACCATTCACAAAAACCACCCTATGCATGTGATATGGCAATTTCACTTTTTAACACATATGAATCCCTTTTACACTTAAGAATGTAAACATGCTCTCATAATCAAATATCACTTAATAATCACTTTAACATGTTTTAACATCCTTTTCACGTTAGATCATAGATCTCAAATTTTCACATACACATATATAGGTATCTCATGTTTTAAATCATCAAAGTATCACACAGGCTATATATCACATATCATAAGAGTGAGAATCACACATATATCACAATCACAGTTACCATCACATCGTGTATCATGCTATCACAGAATCGTTTAGTTAAGTTTCCTTACTCAGTATTTCTTCCCGATAAGTTTTTCAACTCTCCTTTGAAGTACTTAGTGTACTTGCATTTGATCACAGTTTTAATACTAATATACTTATTTAACACCACATTATATTTAATCTAATAGTTTTCAACCCAAACCTTTTTCATAGATCAGATATGCCACAATCCCCTAATAGTGATTTCTCTTGGATCAAAACCCAAAAGACATATGTAATACACAAATAATGTATTTTGGTAGGATTTGTCAAAGATGTTATATTACTAAAAGGTTAGTCACTGAAAGTAAGAGAGATAGAGGAGAAGGCAAATCCACGGTGGTGGTCATGACGACGATAGGTGGCGACAGGGAAGAGAAAGAGGAGAAGGAAGAGAAACAGTAGCTAAGAGGTGCAGTTATTGGTGGTGATAGGGTTGGTCATGGTGGAGGAAGGAAGCAAATAAAGAATGAAAATTGTGGTGGCTAGCAAAAAGGAAGAAAATTGGATGAGAAAAGGAAAATAAAAGAGAGAAAATGCAAGAGAAGGAGGATGGGACGACAATGAGAGGTAAGGAGTGAGGGGAAAGGGTGGTCAACCTAGTCTAGGTTCAATAAATAATTCTATGGCAATGGTGAAAAGAAATGCCAAGAAAGGAAGGCATAGAGTGAAAATAGGATCATGTTACTTAAACACATGGTAAGTTTGACCCTAAAGAGGGAAAGGAATCCTACTAAACAACGTAGTAATGGGGTGGACGAAAAGCACATTATGCACATGGGAACTGTTTAAAAAAATTAAATAAAAAGTATGAGAACAAGGGAACTTGAATTTAGGACCTTAAGGATAGCTGAGGACCACTAAACCACTTGACCTCTTCACTTCCTTATTTTCACTTTTGTGCCACTAAAATAGTGGGATGTGACATTTAGGGATGTAAATAGCAATTAGCCAAAGGTATAAAATTGACACTAAACCATTTTCCAATGGATGATAGTGGGTGGCGAGGACATCTCCCACTAAGTATGATTAATGATTTAATTTGGTAAATCATGATTAAATTAATAACCTTAATTCATTAAGTCCTATTGAACCTATATAAGCTAAATTAGTGGAAAAAATAACATCTTCCTCCTCCACCTCCTTTCTTACTATCCAAAAGAAGAAGAAAACCTAAGGAACTATTGTTAAAATTCAACCAACATTAGGAAGCTAAATTCAAGCATTTTTTTTATAATTTTTATAGATTTGGGGTCATGGGAGCTTGATTTAGCTAGCCGATGTACTGATTTTCAAAATTGTTCAAGTTTTAGAAAGTTGTCAATGTTTGTAACACCCCGAATTTAGGCCTAGAAGTATTGGGCCTTGAGTGCGGGTCCGTATGGAGGTTGTATATAGGTACTTAATTGTGCAATGAAATAACACAATTAAATGTCTGCTTTGGTGGTTAATGGCCCTGAGAAGTGTTAGAGAAATCTTGGGTTCAAACTTGGGCTTTAGCAAAAAATTTGGTATTAAGTGAAAAAAAAACCTGGATGCTTGGATGAGGGTTTTTAAATTATTGTGTTAAATAAATGACACAAGAAAGCTTATAGTCTAGTGGTTGTGGCGTCATTAAGGTCGTATGGGAGCCTAGGTTCAAGCCTTGGCTCTTGCAATTTATTTTGGTTTTTTTAAGGGAACTTGGACTTTGGCCTTTAGACCTTATAATTAATTGGGGATAAAATATGACACAAAAAGCCTTGTGGCTTAGTGGCAAGTAACGTGTGGAGCATCTGAGGGGAGGCATGGGTTCGGATCCCATGGCAAGCAAGGAGCATTTATTTTGCTAACAGGGGGCGGCAAGAGTTGGTGTTGAATTTAAACTCTGATGTTGGAAGGATCCCACATCGGGAAGCTAACATAAGAGTGGTTGCGAAGCTGGCTTTAAATAGAGGGAACCATGAGGAGAGTAAATGTACCTTTTCTTGGCTGATCCCTTTCGCTGTATGGCATGCTCGTTTGGGTTTGGCGTCGGCTAAGAGTGCTCGGAGCGTGGATTAACTCCAGTCTCCTATCAGGTGTGTATTTTCTCGCTACTCTAGCTGTAGAATGGCTACTTCGGGCAGTGATGGGCCGAAAGGGGTCATGTGGGCCTAATGGGCCTACGGGGCCAATTGGATAAGTTGTTTGATGTGTAATAAATATTGGACTAGGCTAGGTGAATCTCATATTGTGGCCAGATTTGGGCTAAAAGGGCCACACGAGCGTGTGGGCCCATTTGGGCCGAGAATAGGCTTTAGGCCCATTCGTATTGTTATCCCTGTTTAGAATACTTTAGTTTAGCAAAATACTAAAATGCCCTCGATTTGTAAAATTACCATTTTACCCTCGATTTATAGAATTACCGTTTCACCATCGATTTACAAAATTACCGTTTTACCCTCGATTTATAGAATTACTATTTTACACTCGATTTAGAGAATTTCCATTTTACCCTCGATTTACAAAATTATCATTTTACCCTCAGTTTACAAAATTACCGTTTTACCCTTGATTGTGAAATTACTAAAATACCCCTGTAGGATAGAATTATCAAAATACCCCTAGTTTGTAAAATTAGCAAAATACCCCTAGTTTGTAAAATTACCAAAATACCCCTAGTTTGTAAAATTACCAAAATACCACTAGTTTGTGAAATTACCGAAATACCCTCAATTTGTAAAATTACCAAAATACCCCTAATTTACAAAATTACAGAAATACCCTTGACTTTCTAAAAATTATAGAAATACCATTGGTTTACAAAATTACTGAAATACCCTTGGTTTCTAGATTTACCAAAACACCCTTGTAGGATGAAATGACTAAAATACCCCTAATAGGTAAAAAGACCGTAAAACCCCTGTAGGGTAAAGTGACCGTAATATCCTGGTATGGTAAAATAACGAATATGCCCTTATGTTCCGTATGACTGATGTGCTTAGGATTTACAAATATTGATATTGGATTTGTTAAGTTTGAGTGACAGGTGGTGGTTATCGTAGGTGATTGATTATGGAAACGTTTTAACTTCAACCCATAACAGGTGTGTACTAACCCTCGCAGTAGCTTAGATAATATCTGCTGAGAAGCTGAAATGCTAAAATACCGGCATTTCGGGAACTTGTAATGTTGCGTGTGGGCATAGATGCGATAAATACTATAAGATCCATGTTTGGATCGATGGAACGGGTAAGAACTCAATTTTGTGCACGATGGTAAGTTGGGCCTCAATGGGCTTTCGGGCCCATGGGTAAAACTGATAGAAAATAGAATCTGGAAAAGTTGCATGTTAGCACAGTTAGTACTGTTGTAAAATTTGGATTAAGCAGGCTTAGTGGGCTAAATCAGCATTCGTAGGGCCCATTAGGGGTTTTGGGCCCAAAAGCCCGAATTTGATAAAGTGGGTTAAAGATCATTATTTAAACACTCAGAAATATTGATAATTGTTAATGAACATGGAAAACCCTGATATTTGGTAAAATTATGAAATTACCCTTATAATATGAAAAATGACTGTTTTGCCCTTGTGGGCAAGCGACTGACTTGGACTGTGTGGTTGATGGATTTGATTGTGAATATATGTTGGTGATATGAATGACTTGACTGTGATTGTTTGATTCAAATATGGGCATGACATTCTGCATACATGACATGTTGCATGGGTTGGGTTTTATAAATGGAGGAAGTGCTAAAACGGCTGTGCCCCAGTTTACCGAAAAGGGCTTTGCCCCAGTTTATCAAAAAGGGCTTTGCCCCTGTTGTTAAAAGAGGCTAGGCCTTCAGTTATATGATAAAGCAGCTATGCTGCCAATGGAGAGTTTGGTTGGGTGGGTTGAGTTATTCCCCACATGGTGTGTTGGTTGGTACGGGTGGAGAGTAGCGAATGGTGGGTTGAGTAGTCTCCCGAAATGGGCTTGCATACATTCATTGATATTACATGTGATATTGAAATGGGCCTATGGGCCATACCGCTTACAGTAAAGGCTTCGGCCAGTGATATGATTTATGAAAAGGCTTCGGCCTAGTGATATCATTTATGAAAAGGCTTCGACCCAATGATATGATTTATGAAAAGGCTTTGGCCTAGTGATATGATTTATGGAAAGGCTTCAGCCCAGTATATGTCAAGACTAAATAGGGCTTTGGCCCTGATTGTACTAATTCCGTGTTATTTACTGTTTGTTTGTTATTGGGATTACACACTGAGTTTTCATAAATTCACCCCGTTTCTAACTGTGCAGGTAATCCCTAAGCTTAGATGGTTTGGAGCTGCGAGGGACTCGGAGATGGCCACACTACTGTTTCTGTTTCTTTTAATTGCAATAAGTAGCCGATTTATTTCTTTATAAGTTTTATCTTATTAATATTATTATTTGGTTTTGGCTTGTAATAAGGCCATTTTAATTATTTTTCTGGGATTATTTTATCTTATACCCTATATTTTTCTGATAACAATATGAGTTAGACCTGGGGCACGTTTCCAAAATGATAATTGTTTTCAAAATAACGCAATGATAGAATTAATCGATTTATCAAAAATATCTACTTATATGAATTCCAACTCGTTTTTCTCAAAACCTAACCTAGCACCAAAGTGTAGCAATGGTTGTGGGCATGTCTAGGATTGGATCCAATCAAGAGCTTGGTACTTAAGCAGCCTTCATGGCTCACCTCCTCTGTTTCGAATACCTACCTGGTGCATAGCTTCCATTCACTTTATTAACTTAGCAAAGACTATCTTTTAAAACACTAAGAAGGATGTTGAAAGAGGCATGGGTTTTCTTACAAACTTCAATGTGACACGTCGGATCTGGCAATAATGTCTGGGCCGGGTTTGGGGTGTTACATTTAGTGGTATCAGAGCCAGATTACAAAACTCGGCTGTGGTATGGGTAGCAGAAAATTATTGTTATTTTTTTAATTAATTAATTAATTTTTTTCTTTTTTGAAATTGGGGTTTGAAAAGGGTTTTTCTAAAAATTTTGTTTTGAAATTTATCAACAAAACTTGACTTGTTTCTGGAAAGATGTTATTGGAAGTGTGGCACACCGAGTCTCCGGCACCAAATCTGTAAGTTCTCTAACTCTGTTTACTGTTATAGATTGAAATGCTATATTGAGAAACCATTATAGATAGTAGCACTATACTGGAACTCTCTAGTTAGAGTAAATTATAACGCTTGAATTTAGATTTAGTATTTATTTGGTGTGTGTTCTGGAAATGTAGAAATTGGTTGCATGTGAAATCTATCCGCTCCGATGGACAAATATTTTGGGTGTATGTTAGTATTATTAATATTAGAGTGCACAGCGGAAGTGTGGTGGTGTAGTCTGAGAGTGGAAAATTTCGAGGACGAAATTTCTTTAAGGGGGTAGAATTATAACACCCCGAATTAGGGCCTAAAAGTATTGGGCCTTGAGTGCGGGTCCGTATGGAGGTTGTATATAGGTATTTAATTGTGCAATGAAATAACACAATTAAATGTCTGCTTTGGTGGTTAATGGCCCTGAGAAGTGTTAGAGAAATCTTGGGTTCAAACTTGGGCTTTAGCAAAAATTTTGGTATTAAGTGAAAAAAAACCTGGATGCTTGGATAAGGGTTTTTAAATTATTGTGCTAAATAAATGACACAATAAAGCTTGTAGTCTAGTGGTTGTGGCGTCATTAAGGTTGTATGGGAGCCTGGGTTCAAGCCTTGACTCTTGCAATTTATTTTGGTTTTTTTAAGGGAACCTGGACTTCAGCCTTTAGACCTTATAATTAATTGGGGATAAAATATGACTCAAAAAGCCTTGTGGCTTAGTGGCAAGTAGCGTGTGGAGCATCTGAGGGGAGGCATGAGTTCGAATCCCATGGCAAGCAAGAAGCATTTATTTTACTAACAAGGGGCGGCAAGAGTTGGTGTTGAATTTAAACTCTGATGTTGGAAGGATCCCACATCGGGAAGCTAACATAAGAGTGGTTGCGAAGCTGGCTTTAAATAGAGGGAACCATGAGGAGAGTAAAGGTACCTTTTCTTGGTTGATCCCTTTCGTTGTATGGCATGCTCGTTTGGGTTGTGTGTCAGCTAAGAGTGCTCGGAGCGTGGATTAACTCCAGTCTCCTATCAGGTGTGTATTTTCTCGCTACTCTAGTTGTAGGATGGCTACTTCGGGCCGCGATGGGCCGAAAGGGGTCATGTGGGCCTAATGGGCCTACGGGCCCAATTGGATAAATTGTTTGATTGTGTAGTAAATATTGGACTAGGCTAGGTGAATCTCATATTTGTGGCTAGATTTGGGCTAAAAGGGCCACACGAACGTGTGGCCCCATTTGGGCCGAGAATAGGCTTTAGACCCATTCGCATTGTTATCCCTGTTTAGAATACTTTAGTTTACCAAATTACTGAAATGCCCTCGATTTGTAAAATTACCATTTTACCCTTGATTTATAGAATTACCGTTTCACCCTCGATTTACAAAATTACCGTTTTACCCTCGATTTATAGAATTACCATTTTACCCTCGATTACAGAATCACCGTTTTACCCTCGATTTACAAAATTATCATTTTACCCTCAGTTTATAAAATTACCATTTTACCCTCGATTGTGAAATTACTGAAATACCCCTGTAGGATAGAATTACCAAAATACCCCTAGTTTGTAAAATTACCAAAATACCCCTAGTTTGTAAAATTACCAAAATACCCCTAGTTTGTAAAATTACCAAAATACCTCTAGTTTGTAAAATTACCGAAATACCACTGGTTTGTGAAATTATCGAAATACCACTAGTTTGTGAAATTATCGAAATACCCTCAATTTGTAAAATTACCAAAATACCCCTGATTTACAAAATTACAGAAATACCCTTGACTTTTTAAAAATTATAGAAATACCATTGGTTTACAAAATTACTGAAATACCTTTGGTTTCTAGATTTACCAAAACACCCTTGTAGGATGAAATGACTAAAATACCCCTAATAGGTAAAAAGATCGTAAAACCCTTGTAGGGTAAAGTGACCGTAATACCCTTGTATGGTAAAATAACGAATATGCCCTTATGTTCGGTATGACTGATGTGCTTAGGATTTACATATATTGATATTGGATTAGTTAAGTTTGAGTGACAGGTGGTGGTTATCGTAGGTGATTGATTATGGAAACGTTTCAACTTCAACCCATAACAGGTGTGTACTAACCTTCGTTGTAGCTTAGATTAATATCTGCTGAGAAGCCGAAATGCTAAAATCTCGGCATTTCGGGAACTTGTAATGTTGCGTGTGGGTATAGATGTGATAAATACGATAAGATCGGTGTTTGGATCGATGGAACGGGTAAGAACTCAATTTTGTGCACGATGGTAAGTTGGGCCTCAATGGGTTGGAATCGGGCCCAATGGGCTTTCAGGCCCATTTGGGTAAAACTGATAGAAAATGGAATTTGGAAAAGTTGCATGTTAACACGGTTAGTACTGTTGTAAAATTTGGATTAAGCAGGCTTAGTGGGCTAAATTAGCATTCGTAGGGCCCATTAGGGGTTTTAGGCCCAAAAGCCTGAATTTGATAAAGTGGGTTAAAGATCATTGTTTAAACACTCAAAAATATTGATAATTGTTAATAAACAAGGAAAACCCTGATATTTGGTAAAATTATGAAATTACCCTTATAATATGAAAAATGATTGTTTTGCCCTTGTGGGCAAGTGACTGACTTGGACTGTGTGGTTGATGGATTTGATTGTGAATATATGTTGGTGATATGAATGAATTGACTATGATTGTTTGATTCAAATATGGGCATGACATTCTGCATACATGACATGTTGCATGGGTTGGGTTTTATAAATGGAGGAAGTGCTAAAAGGGCTATGCCCCAGTTTACCGAAAAGGGCTTTGCCCCTGTTATTAAAAGAGGCTAGGCCTCCAGTTATATGATAAAGCAGCTATGTTGCCAGTGGAGAGTTTGGTTTGGTGGGTTGAGTTATTCCCCACATGGTGTGTTGGTTGGTGCGGGTGGGGAGTAGCGGATGGTAGGTTGAGTAGTCTCCCCAAATAGGCTTGCATACATTCATTGATATTACAGGTGATATTGAAATGGGCCTATGGGCCATACCGCTTACAGTAAAGGCTTCGGCCAGTGATATGATTTATGAAAACGCTTCGGCCCAGTGATATGATTTATGAAAAGGCTTCGGCCCAGTGATATGATTTATGGAAAGGCTTCAGCCCAGTATATGTCAAGACTAAATAGGGCTTTGGCCCTGATTGTACTCATACCGTGTTATTTACTATTTGTTTGTTATTGGGATTACACACTGAGTTTTCATAAATTCACCCCGTTTCTAACTGTGCAGGTAATCCCTAAGCTTAGATGGTTTGGAGTTGCGAGGGACTCGGAGATGGCCACACTACTGTTTCTGTTTCTTTTAATTGCAATAAGTAGCCGATTTATTTCTTTATAAGTTTTATCTTATTAATATTATTATTTGGTTTTGGCTTGTAATAAGGCCATTTTAATTATTTTTCTGGGATTATTTTATCTTATACCCTATATTTTTCTGATAACAATATGAGTTAGACCTAAGGCGCATTTCCAAAATGATAATTGTTTTCAAAATAACGCAACGATACAATTAATCAGTTTATCAAAAATATCTACTTAAAAGAATTCCAACTTGTTTTTTTCAAAACCTAACCTAGCACCAAAGTGTGGCAATGGTTGTGGGCATGTCTAGGATTGGATCTAATCAAGAGCTTGGTACTTAAGTAGCCTTCATGGCTCACCTCCTCTGTTTCGGATACCTACCTGGTGCACAGCTTCCATTCACTTTATTAACTTAGCAAAGACTATCTTTTAAAACACTAAGAAGGACGTTGAAAGAGGCATGGGTTTTCTTAAAAACTTCAATGTGACACGTCGGATCTGGCCATAATGTCTGGGCCGGGTTTAGGGTGTTACATTATTGATTTCTTGAAGAATTAGGCTTGGAATTTATATATTTTAATCTTGGAATATAAAAAGGACTAGATTGTAAAGTTAGTTTAGCTTGTTGTTAACTTTGTTACATTAGGGACCCAATTGAATAAATTCAAAATGTTTCATGAAATTGTGTTAGAAATAGAAAGTATAGGGTCCTTAATGAGAATATATGAAATCAAATTTTTATTTGTAGCTAGGAATTTAAAGTTATGACTATCTCGAGTTCAAGGACTAAATTAAATAAAATGTAAAATTTTAGGGATATCTAAAAATCAAGTTTATATAGATTCATGCAGTTCATAGCATAGTATTGATGACATAAAATGATTGTTTAGATCAAGAATCGGATCAAAGTGGAGTTGATTGGGGAAAAGCTAAATTTGCATATTAGGCCCTGAAGTATCCACTTTACATATTTTGATTAAGTTTATATGGAACTTACCACCCTATATTTTATGCATGAGTTATGTTTGAATTTATCTATATGTAAAAATTAAGTAGAATTTAGTGATTTTTGGCACATATGACTTAAAATGGACTGAATTGAATAGTCATGTGAATATTGGTTAATATGAAATAGTACATGATGCAAATATGAATGTTGAATGATTATGGAAATTGTAAGTGAAATATGTAATCATTTACAAGGATTGGTAATGACATATATATGAAAACGATGACCATCTGAACTTAGTAAAATGTTAGGATACGTATGGCATACCATTAGGGTTATACACAGGTTTGATTAGTGATATTACATGATATTACGAGGTCTAGAATTTGTTGTAGATTCTCAAGTTATACATATTGTAGGTTTAGCATGGACATGTAACCTCGATATAATGTCAACTTGTGTGCTCAACTATATTACAATGCCAACTTGTCTGAGCAATCCTGATATATTGTCACCTTGTGTAAGCAACCTTGATATATTGTCAGCTTGTGTAAGGAAATTTTTCCTATGTATTAGAGTCCACTTTACTGTAGTTCCATCGAGCAATATTCAATTGATTGGAAATGGAAATTTAACTGTGTTGTAATGAAATGGTAATTGCTTATGCTTGATATTGGAATAGCTAAGTAATTTCATTAAATTCTTTATTTTACTTATGATTTGGGGATGTGATTAACACATTTAAATGGTAATGTTTTTATATGCTTAGCTATACCATCATGTGCCAAAGGGTAGCTATATTGTATGCCCAATTGATTAGTTTAATTATGTCCTAAATGATCAAGGTATGTTTAATGATTTCATTTGAAATTACTAAGCAACCTTAATGCTTACTCTGATTGTTTTTGTTTCCCTATAGATTGTCACCTTTCGAAACTTGCCGAGTTAGATCAGTAAAGGAGTTCACACTATCATAAGACAATAGATATATGTTTGTTTTGAGTCTAGACTTTGTGGCATGTACATAAGAACTGTAGTTGTGCAAATGGTCAATTTCTGAGTTAATGTCTTTGGTAAAATGTGATGATGGTTGGATTTCTATAATAGGTTTAACATGTGATTCAATGATGCATGTTTTGATATTAGGTGATGCTTTTATGCATAATGATCTCAATTGATAGGTTTTGGAATGATAAAGGCAATAAGTATGATTATTTGAATGCTTAGGTTGCTATATGGCTTGTAAAATGGGTAAAATGATAGTCATGTTTACATATATTAAGTGTATGGTTGATTTGGTCCTTTTTAATGTCATATGGACACTTGATGCTTAAAATGAGTAGTTAAGCATATATTGATCTAAGGTAAGTAAAATTGTCATGGTTAGATAAGAAAATGGTGAAATCGAATTTGAATGAATCACATGGATTGTATGTTATGTTAAATGGTTAATTTCAAATTGTTACTAGTTCATTCTAAAATGTTTTTGTTTGCTTTAGTATAGGTAAAATGGATAAATAAATATTGCCGACAAAATGTTTTGGTTAAAAACATGTAAATAGGTACCAAAATGAGTTATGTAGTAAAAATGGAAGAAACATCGTGACAAAGGGTCTTTGACGTCGCAATCTCGTCTGATAGTGAGTGGCGTCACCACATGGATATGCTTGTCATTGTGGCATGATAAACTGAGTAGCCGACGTCATAATGAAGAAAATTTGAGGTCAAGATGTTAGCTTGAAACTTTTAAAAACTTTACCTTTTGGTCCTAATTCATAATCGAGTTAGCAATAAACATTTCATAAGCTCATGTGGGACTCAAAAATGATTGTGTGACATGTTGTTTTTGTGATTAATGCTTAATTGCATGTTTATATGATTGGAAAGTGTATGATTATCTACAGTTGCTCCAACAATGATCATAACATCCTGTAGCTTGGACTCGACGATCAGGTCGTGCATGGGGTGTTACAAGCCACCTGGTACAAAAGACAACTTCCCTTTTTAGAAGAAGAAAATGTTGGAAAAGAAAAATATAAGAAGAGGAAGAAAGAGAAAAACCAATTGAGGAGAACCATCTTATTTGGCTTGAAATCTCTTGACCTTTTTCTTTGCATTTTGTTTCTTTTCTTTTTGTTATCATGAACCATGGATGGGTTTTTATTAATCGTTTTTAATTATGTTATTATGGGCTAATTAACTAGAATAATTATGAAACCCTAAAATGAGATTATTGGTACTTTGCTGAGGATGCAATATGAGATTTATTCATTTAAGTGTTATTCTTGTTTAATGCTTGTTATTGCCTGATCAATATTAGTGGGTAATTGAGTTAATTGCTAATTCTGAAAAGGTTGTGATTAATGGACATAAAACTTGAATGGTGCATGTTTAATTTTTTTTATTTTAAATCTGTAATGATATAAACATATATTATTGCCGTGCATAATCTTGTAGGAATGGTGTTTCCAAATATATTCTTGACATTAAATTGGCATATAAACAGTTGATTTCGGATTAATAAATTGTCATATTGTCGCAGCAACGGTATTAATAGTTGTACATTAGGGGGAATTAGTTTTTCTGACTCTTTATTTCATTATTATAAAATTTTGCTACTATCAAATTTTTTATTTACAATCCAAGTTTCCTTTTGTTATCTTCACAATATATGTTTTAAAACAAGTCCATGTGGAGATGATAACTGTAACAACCCATTTTTAGTTGAATCAGGACAGTGGTTTTGGGACCATAAATCTGAAGTTAAAATAATTATTTTATTATTATTTTGAGGTCTACAACATGATAGTATGATTGTGTGAAAATTTCATTAACAAATTTTATCGTTTGAATGGTCAATTTGATAAAAAGGACTATGTAACAGCCTTAAATCGTATCAGTCGCCGGGAAGGGGTTACGAGGTATTACCAGACGAAACATAACTTCCGAATAATAACATGCATAATTTTATTGAAACTCTTAAAATAGATAATTATTAATATAGATAAAACTAAATTAATCTCTTTGCAAATCATATTGTGGTACTTTCTAAACACATAATCAGATTTATAATTCATAAGCAATAAGCATCGAACATATCATTTTATCACATTGCATTTGTTCATACAATAAATATAATATAATACTACAATCTATAAACACATATATAAGACATAACAAATAAAGATATTCAAACACATCTCATTTTTGGCAAGTTCCATTTGGCACCATTTAGAAAATAACAAACTTAATTCCTTACAACTTAAAGTACTATTCATTTAGTCACTTTACAAAACCTCTGCCAAATATAGTAATGCGTATTTCAATGTCCACTTTTAACTTACTAAATCTGTAATATCCTAATTTTGGGCCTAGTCGGAATGGTGGTTTTGAAACCACAAATTTGAGATAGAAATAATTATTTTATAATTATTTTAAGGTCTATGATATGATTGCATGATTGTGTGAAAATTTCGTGAAGAAATTCTATGCATAAAGTGCTTAATTTGAAGTTAGGGACTTAATTTGAGTTGAGTCTGAGTTCACTTATGGATGCGAACGACCGAGCTCGTTGAGTTTAGTCCGAGTTCGCTTATGGGCGGGTTACATGGTAGCTTGGCTACATATGTGGCACTTATGTGCAAACTTTCCATGTATCCAAATTATATTCCGATGTGTTCAACAGGTAAAGCTCTACTCAAATGGAGGAATACTTGAGATGAAATGGACATTTTGGTAAGTGTTGTGAAATGGATACTTTGAACAGGTATGTACTTAACCCTCGGGTTGAAAACTCAATATAACAACAATATGGTAAGATGATAAATGAAAATATGATATGAATGTCTTGGTGATGATTATGCAAATGATGTTTTATGTTGCTTATATGGTTATGTTACTTGATATTTTCATGTGAACTTACTAAGCATTTATGCTTACTCCCTCCTTTTCATTCCTTGTAGTTTTGACAAGTCAGCTCGAAAATCGGGAACGGTCGGAGGCTCGCTCACACTATCCGTATACCATCTTGGCATAATGGCTTGTATATTTTGGGTATGGCATGTATAGCATTATAATCATTTTGTATATATGGTCTTATGATATGGTTATTGAGTGGTATGAAAATGCTTGATAATGATTAGCCATTGGAATGGCTAATCATGATCATATTTGGAGTTATGTATGTCAAATTGCTAGCTAATCCATGGAAACCATGAAATAGATAAAATTTACCATAAAATAGATTCAGACAGTAGTAGTGATGTGAATTTGAAAAATCACTAAAAATAGTATAAATGAAATTAAATGATGATTAAGTTATGGGATCGAAGCTTGATGAGTCTATTTTCATATGAAAAAAATAAAACAGGTATATGAGTTATATTTTGTGAGATATTTAAGTTTTGGTGGAATAGGGTCAGAGTGATCTCTGTATCCCCTATTCTGACTTTAAAAATTCACTATAAATTTAAAAAAAACAATTAGGAGTTTTATTTTACATTTATGAAATCCTTATTGAGTATAGTTTTATAAGAAACAAACTACATAGTCATTGAAACTCTGTACAGGGAGATATCTGATTCGTAATACACAGGGGTCAGAGTAGTCAAACCCTGAAACAGGGGAGGCTTTAACTAATAAACTGTACTAATTGGCCAGACCAAAAATTCTAGAAAAAAATTAGTAGATAGATATATGCGTCTAGTTTCAGGAAAAATTTACAAAATTGGATTTTGAGTTTTGAAACTCGAGATATAAATTTTTAAGCGACTATAACACAGATTGCCAACTTGTCTAGAAGTTTTAAAAATAAATTGTTTGAGCTGTTAAATTGATGAATTAAGTTTAATAACACCTCAAGCTTGACTCTGGCGACGGTCTCGGGCGTGAGGGCGTTACAAAATCCCTTTACAAGCGTATATTCTTATATAGAACTAATTCCAAACATTATCCAAAATTTTCATATCACATTAAGAACATTACAACTATGTATTTGTAATGTAACAAACTTCATATTCAAGGCCAATTCAACAAATACATATTCAACTAAGCACATACAATTATATATAAATCAACCCATCACTTCATATACTTACATGTAAAAATATATATATAAATACTAAATCGTGATTAATTTACCAACATAATTCTTATCCATTTCTTTACTTAATGAAAGAATTTTAATAAGCTAACACATCCATTATATATAAATATCATGTCTTAAATATATATCTCTTACGCGGCAATAATTATTACTAAACTAACTTAATTTGAAAACACACAACAAAGCATCCAAATTTACTATTCAAATGGTCAAAACCCAAATACAATTGCCGAATATAAACAAGTTAAATTCATATGCTTTAAAATACATATAGGAATTATACTTTTTTCCAAATCACAAGACCATATTAAGTCATTTTATATTCGGCTATTCAATGAAAATACACTATGAATCAAATTTTATATCTATCATTATAAAACCAAAGTTTTAGCCATATATGCACAAAATCCAAATTTCTCAATAAAACCAAATACAGGACATATTTGAATCAATATACTCATGAGTAAAATATCAAACATAACCATACTTATATATACCAAAACCAAATCAACCATAACCACAATGAAACACAATCATCAAGCAGAAGCATAAATTCCAAGATTAATAAATTGGACAATCCATTTTTGCATGGCTTATACATATATGTACAACTTCAACCATATTCGAAAATTAGTATAGCCTATACATGCCATAGGTTTCTAATTCAACTTTTAAAAGTACCAAAAGTAGTCGATAGTGTGATAGACTTCGCTGATGATCGCGGAGCTTGCAACTAGTCTCCAAAATCTATAAATAGAAGTAAAAATACACACACAGAGTAAGCTATCTTAGCTTAGTAAGTCATAAGAAAATATTAACTCAATAACAATAATAATTTAATAAGACATAACCAAACCATACTTGTAAAATTCAAATATCCACATATAACTAAACATGGATTAAGTTTTGTCCAAATATGCATTTGTTCTTTATCCAAATTCATCTTTCATACTCAATATCAATAAAAATTTCACTTGACCGAATACATACTACCACAATACCTTTATACAATTCACATTTCCTTAGTCATAATTTCACATTCAATTACCATATAGACAAATGCACATATAAACTTTGGCATAAGTATGAAATTCACATTTCCTTATCATACATATATATATCATTAAACTGAATATGACCAATCATATACTTAAACATATGGTTTCATTCACTTCATTCATAGCTCAATTCTTAACTCAAACATTATCTCAATGACATTGATAATTTATTAAGGCATATCCAAGCCATACTTATGAAATTTAATACCAAACATTTATCTATACATAAATTATAACATTTCCAAACACACATTGATTCATTTACGTATTTAATATCACATAGACCTTATTTTTCTGAATATATATACTTCCCTATAAACACGTCCAAGGTTCACATTTCAAATACCTACTAATCGAATTCACATAAATCCTTTAATATCAATATGAATTTCACATTTCAATTTATTCCTCATGTAACATTAGGCCGCATATAAGCTCAAAAACAAACATTAATATCACATACTTATACATTAATCCACATATTGATTTTCATATACATAATCACTACCATTAACGTCATTTATAACTTGTATCACATATCAAATAATCAACTTACCTTATCTCTGAATAGGTAATAAATTGTCACATGCCTGTTCACTTTAACTTGTTTCCACATTCATTTGTAACTTATCCTTGCCCGTGGAACCATTCAAAATTAAAAAGGATACTCGGATTATAACACATATCGTACAATGCCAATGTCCCAGACGTGGTATTACATGTAATCACATGTCGATGCCACTGTCCCAGACAAGGTCTTACATGAATCACAATAACGATGCCGATGTCCCAGGCATGGTCTTACTCGAAATCACATATCGATGCTAATGTCACAGATGTGGTCTTACACGAGAACACATATAAAAAATCCTATGTCATGACATATGTATCCTAGCTATTCCTAAGGTTCGTAGAGGCTTTTCAAACGTCGAATCTTGGTCGAATCGAATCATAAAAATAGTTCCCAAGTGTACACATATTTGGCTATCATTTATACATTCTCCAATATATCAATTCAGCACATGTAACTTATTTTTATTTTTTAAAAAAAATAACTACGTTTATTTGCTTATAAACTTACCTTGGACAACAGTAATCGAAACGGGAGGATTAATCGACGATTTTAGTTTTCCTCCGATCCAAATCCGATTTCTTTGGTTCTTGATCTAAATGTATATAAATAAACTAATTCAATATAATTTCATTCAATTTAGTCCAAAAACACATAAATGGGCAAATTACTATTTTACCACTAACATTTCATACTTTTTACAATTTAGTCCAATTTGCATAAAACACAAAACATACAAAATTTACACATATCAAGCTTTGGCTGAATCTTCATTATGCCCATACAAGCCTACATAATTAATTTATTTCAAATTTTAGTCCCTCAATTTATTATTTTTCAATTTAGCACTAATTACGCAAATTCATCAAAATTTCCAATAGAAAACATACTAACCCAAAACATATCTTCAATAATTCATCATCAAACATCACAAAACACAATTATTCATCAATGGCATAATTCAAAATATTCATCAAAATCAGAAATTGAAGCATGGGTCAGGGAGTATTCGAAGCAACGATATCAAAAACGTAAAAATTATCAAAAACTGAAAATAAAACATACCTTGATTTAGCTTTCAAATGGTCGAATGTCTCAAACTCATTTTCTTTCTTTTTATTTAAAGAAAAATGATGCAAGGCTTTTGTATTTTATTTTATATTATAACATATATTAACATATTATTTAACTTACATATTTAACCTTTAATATAATTATGAAACCATTATATCATAAGGTTACAACCGTCCACTACATATAATTATGGTTTAATTGCATTATAAATGCTTCATATTATAAAGACAACAACAATTAGGCACTTTCACATTTAACCTTCAAATTTTTATTTTACGCGATTTAGCCCTTTTTATTTAATCGAGCACTCAAACAACAAAATTAATTCACGAAAATTTCACACATGCAAATTCACACAAAATAAACACAGAAAATAATATTAAAATATTTTTTGGCTCGAATTTGTGGTCCCGAAACCATCATTCCGAATAGGGTCAAAAATCAGGCTGTTACAACTTCCCTCTTTAGGGATTTTTGTCCCCGAAAATCGTACCAGAAAGTAGATTAAGGATTTTCTTCCACACAGTACATTTCAAAATTTTACATAGCTTCAGATTTCTAATTTCTTAAATCTCACAATTAAGATTTTGATCTGTCTTCTACTATACGTCATATTAAGCTGAAACTACTTGTAACTGTATTGAATTACTTTCATTTTCTGCTCAATTTCTCTGATGAAATTAATTCCATGGATCATCTTCTCACAAAGTTCGATCTCAAATCAATGGAGTTTGGTAATTGAAACCATACAATAGTCTTTCTTTCTTGCTTTCAAACTCTTAAACACAATGTCAAATAAATATTTCGAGAATTTGAATTGCGTTTCTCGATTTCAATTCAATCTCATACTCATAGATTATTGTAATTTCTCTCTGAATCACAATATGAGTTTCAGATCTCAATCCAAAAAAATGATGGCTGGCACCAGGTGTAGACTTATCAACACAGGAATGGATCACTCAATTGTTTTATCAAAAGAGAAAATCCATACGTATAGAGAGATTTCTTCAAGCAGTTAATAATAATTCAGATTACTCTATCATTTCCAATGATAAGAATAATCCTGATTCAAAGTTCATCAAAATTCTATTTCATTACTACTCAGATATCAACTCATGCTGAAATAGTCCCGAACGAACAGACAATTACCACTGCGAGATTACCTGTAGCAGTTGTTGTACAATCTTAGAACTTCTCAGTAACCAATCATTGATCTGAAATTCTGAATCAGAAACCCATTTACGTATGGATTTTGACAATTTGAACTATCTTTGCTATGCCAAGTTCAGATCTCACTCTGCAATATCAAATATTAACTCAAGGTCTTTTAAGAGTTCAGGCTATTTTTACTATTCCCAAATTCGGATCTTTATCTGACATTAAACATTTTAAATTCTTATAATCATCGAATATGTCACATAACCCTTTTCATGTAGCTTTAATTGTATAGAATCACAAGATATTTCTGCACACTTTTTCATTAGAACACACTTCAAACCGTTCATTAACGTATGACTGAAAATCATAAACTCTTTATTCAACTCAGACTGAATTAGATCTGACATTTCGGTTGATATTGTCTTCGTACAAAACTAAACTTCAACAATTGAATTATCTTTAATTTACCATAACATTTCTCAGATAGAATGGTCTCGATAGATATAATTTTGTATCAAATCTTTAGGAACACAAATTCTTCTTCTAGACTATCCCTCAAATCACACATATACTTTCAGAGTTTATCTCCAGTCCGGTGAATAAATTTCAAGACATATAACCTAATCATCCTTTCAATGAATTAATTCAAATCAGACTAAACCACTGAATCAATCATTTCAAAGAAATCTTTACTTCTTGTTAGAAGGTTAACTTCAGACATATCATTATATAGATTTGATCTTGATCTTCTTTCATTTTCATTTTTACTGATGTCGAATCTTTCACGAGAACTAGAAAAGAGTTTAAAATAAAGTTGTCTCATATATTAATAATCAAAGTTCTAAATTATGCTGAAGTCATCTTAATCAAATAAAAATTATTGAGCCTTAATGAGAACGATATCTCAACTCTATAAACAAATATTATCCCAGCTGTTAATGAAGCATTTGAACACAGAAGAAAATCAAATATGGTTTAAACATCAACCAATGTAGAAACACAACTTCTATAACTCTGATAATGGTATTACAATACTCCAAATTTCAGAATAGAAATTATAATTATAATAGATATATTCATCTCTGTCAAATAGAGATCTCTTGCAGATAATCACATAGAATCATAAGAAAATCGAGATAGCAAAATTTCAACGCCTGAACCTACACAGAATATCTGAGGACCAAAATCTATATAGAATAATATCAATTTTGATGATATCCCAAAAAATGTTCAGAAAGAACAATGTCACTCATAAATACTAAAATCCACAGTATCAAAGTAATATAATATTCACGTATATTCAACAGAATAATAGCTAGAAGAAATAAATTATTAATATCATACAGATATTACCGTCAACTTACATATTCACACAGGGAATAATATACCATAGAAAGATAGAACAATGCCGAACATAACCCAAACAGACCAATGATGCTTTCATTTATTAGTATCTTTAGCTAATGTTCTCATACGATAAAAATTCCTTCCGTAATTAAACAGTCACATATACTTTTGAGGATAAATATACACATAGAATACTCAGAAGAAGTCATAATAACTGGCCGATTTTCATTACTGCACTCAGCCATCAATACAATTCAAATACTATTCAACTATCTAATTCTGTCATCAGAAATTTTCACATTATCTCTTCACTAACGGAAATCAATTCAGAAAAGCTTCCAGTTGATACTTTCTTTAGATAACATACCTGAATTGATCATTTAATCCAAGTTAACTTCTTCTGTAATAATGACTTTGCATAATCTGAACAGTATTCAAAACTATCCAATATCTCTTTTAATACTGCCTTCATTTGCTGATTCATTGACTTTTCTGATCACATTATTAATCTTCCGAACACGGACTTCTGTAACTCTACACTCATGAGTTTATTTAACTCAAATTTTACAGATTCCATTATAACCTTTCACTAATAAGGGGGTGAGGTAGTAAAGCCTCAAATTTAACTTGCACATAAATGCACATAACACACACTTTTACAAATAACCAGTTCATTTCTAATTTCACATTCTCAAAACATTTAATAAACATTTAATAATTCATATGCCAACTCAAGTCACTAATTCACAATTGAAATTTTCATATAGCATCCTAAGTCAAATGCCATAACTCATATAATAATGTAATTATAACATTTATCAATAACCAAAATGTCATATACTTTAACCCATATCTTTACGAGAAGCAACTCATCACACATATATATTTTCATTCAAACATTTGAATACACATTCTATACTATTAGAATCAGTTAGGTTGGAAGACATATCTGTCACATTAAAACAAATTTTTTCGTCAAAATCGCGAGGTATCACACAATCACAGGTTAAATATGGAATGTATAGCTAGTCTCACATACACTAGTAGTCCTAGAACTGACTAAACTATAGCTCTGATACCAATAAAATGTAACACCCTTAACCCATATCCGTCGCCGAAAAGGGGTTACGAGGTATTACCAGATGAAACATAACTTCTGAATAATCATATGCATAATTTTATTAAAACTCTTAAAACAGGTAATTATTAATATAAATAAAACTAAATTAATCTCTTTGGAAATATATTGTGGTACTTTCTAAACACATAATCAGATTTATAATTCATAAGCAATAAGCATTGAACATATCATTTTATCACATTGCATTTGTTCATACCATAAATATAATATAATACTACAATCTATAAACACATATATAAGACATAATAAATAAAGATATTCAAACACATCTCATTTTTGGCAAGTTCCATTTGGCACCATTTAGAAAATAACAAACTTAATTCCTCATAATTTAAAGTACTATTCATTTAGTCACTTTACAAAACCTCAACCGAATATAGTAATGCATATTTCAATGTCCACTTTTAACTTACTAAATCCCTTTACAAGCGTATATTCTTATATAGAACTAATTCCAAACATTATCCAAAATTTTCATATCATATTAAGAACATTACAACTATGTATTTGCAATGTAACAAACTTCATATTCAAGACAGATTCAACAAATACATATTCAACTAAGCACATACAATTATATATAAATCAACCCATCACTTCATATACTTATACGTAAATATATATATATAAATACCAAATCATGATTAATTTACCAACATAATTCTTATCCATTTCTTTACTTAATGAAAGAATTTTAATAAGCTAACACATCCATTATATATAAATATCATGTCTTAAAAATATATCTCTTACGCGACAATAATTATCAATAAACTAACATAATTTGAAAACACACAACAAAGCATCCAAATTTACTATTCAAATGGTCAAAACCCAAATACAATTGCTGAATATAAACAAGTCAAATTCATATGCTTTAAAATACATATAGGAATTATACTTTGTTCCAAATCACAAGACCATATTAAGTCATTTTATATTTAGCTATTCAATGAAAATACACTATGAATCAAATTTTATACCTATCATTATAAAACCAAAGTTTTAGCCATATATGCACAAAATCCCAATTTCTCAATAAAACCAAATTCAAGACATATTTGAATTAATAAATTCATGAGTAAAATATCAAACATAACCATACTTATATATACCAAAACCAAATCAACCATAACCATAATCAAACATAATCATCAAGCCAAAGCATAAATTCCAAGATTAACAAAATGGTCAAGCCATTTTCGCATGGCTTATACATATATATATAACTTCAACCATATTCGAAAAGTAGTATAGCCTATACATGCCATGGGTTTCTAATTCAACTTTTAAAAGTACCAAAAGTAGTCGATAGTGTGATAGACTTCGCTGACGATCCCTGAGCCTGCAATTAGTCTCCAAAATCTATAAATAGAAGTAAAAATACACACACAGAGTAAGCTATCTTAGCTTAGTAAGTCATAAGCAACTATTAACTCAAGAAAAATAATAATTTAATAAGACATAACCAAACCATACTTGTAAAATTCAAATATCCACATATTACTTAACATGAATCAAGTTTTGTCCAAATATGCATCAGTTCTTGATGTTCATGAAACTAACTAAAAATTAGATTAAGGCAAGCGCACCTATCGAACAGTAGTATAGTTATGGTGAGACCAGAAATATCGTATACATTACGAGTTCTTAGTTATGCCTTTTGGATTGACTAATGCACCAGCGGCATTTATGGACTTGATGAACTGAGTGTTCTAGCCCTATCTGGATCAGTTTGTGGTGGTGTTCATCGATGATATCCTAGTGGATTCTAATATCGAATACGAGCACAGTGAACATCTTAGAATGGTACTACAGACTCTTCGTGAGAAACAGCTGTATGCGAAGTTCAATAAGTGTAGTTCTGGCTACACAAAATGACTTTTTTGGGACACGTAGTTTCTGCTGAGGGGATCTGAGTCTATCCTTATAAAATTAAGGCTATGTTGGATGGAAACAACTAAGGAATGTATATGAAATCTGCAGCTTTCTAGGGTTAGTAGGTTATTATTAACGCGTAAGGGAGTTTCATTTGTTAAGACTAACAAGCAATAAGAGAGCTTCGAGAAGCGCAAGACTATTCTGACTCAGGCTCTTATTTTGATACAGCCTGAGCCCGGTAAGAACTTTGTGATTTACAATGATGCTTCACATGTCAGTTTGGGGTGTGTATTGATGCAGGATGGTAAGGTGGTAGCATATGCATCTCGTCAACTCAAAACTCATGAAGCTAACTATCCGATGCATGATTTGGAATTTGTTGCTGTTGTATTTGCTTTGAAAATCTGGAGGCACTATATATACGGTGAGAAGTGTATTATTTACACCAATCACAAAATCTTAAAGTATCTCCTCACCTAAAAGGAGTTAAATCTTAGGAAACATAAATGGGTTGAGCTGCTTAAGGATTATGATTGTACCATTGAGTACATCCTGGCAAGGCCAATATGGTGGCCGATGTGTTGAGCCGTAGAGCTATAATTTATTTGAGAGCGATGTTTGCTTGACTTAGCCTATTCGATAATACAAGTCTTTTGGTAGAACTTTAGGTCAAACGGACATGGATTGAGTAGATTCGGGGTAAACAGTTGGGGGATAAGTCTCTCAGGTTGTGTTTTTGTCAAGTTGAGAATGGTGGTACTACTAATTTTGGGATAAACAGTGATAGGGTACTTTATTTCCACAGTTGGATTTGTGTACTAAATGATGAGGATTTAAGGCAATCGATTCTGAGAGAGGTGCATAGTAGTCCCTATGCTATGCATCCCGATGGGAACAAGATGTTCCAAGATCTTCGAGAATTGTACTGGTGGCTAGGGTTGAAGCGTAAGATTACTGACTTTGTTGCTCGCTGTTTGACTTGTCAGCAGGTTAAGGCTAAGCATCAGTTACCTTCAGGTTTGCTGCAACCGATTAAGATACCGTTATGGAAATAGGAGCGAGTAATGATGGACTTCGTTAGTGGGTTGCCTCTAAGAAGGATTCTGTCTAGGTCATCATGGATTGTTTGACCAAGTCTGCTCACTTCATCCTGGTAAGGATAAACTTTTCTCTTCAGAAGTTACCTAAGCTCTACATATAAGAAATAGTGTGACTGCATGGGGTGCCTGTCTCAATCATTTCTGATAGGGATCCTCGTTTCACGTCTCGATTTCGAAAAAAAACTTAATGAGGCTCTGGGTTCAAGATTAGACTTCAGTTCTGCTTTCCATCCTTATACAGATGGTCAATTAGAGAGGGTGATTTAGATACTGAAGGACATGTAGAAGAGCTGTGTTATTCATTTTTGAGGCATTTGGGAAGAGTACTTACCGTTAGCAGAGTTTGCCTACAATAACAGCTATCAGTCTAGCATTCAGATGGCACCTTACGAGGCCCTGTATGGTCGTAAGTGTCGCACTCCTCTATATTGGACTGATTTGGGTGAGCAACGTGTGCTGGGTCCGAAATTGGTGTCTAAGACTAAAGATAAGGTTAGACTGATTCGGGATCATCTAAAAGCAACTTCTGACAGACAGAAGTCCTATGTAGATCTGAAGAGGAAGGATATTGAGTTTACGGTAGGGGACTTAGTTTTTCTCAAGGTCTCGCCATGAAAAAAGGTTCTGAGGTTCGGCCGCAAGGGCAAGCTGAGCCCTCGGTTTATTGGACCTTACCGCATTCTGAAATGTATAGGACCTATCACTTATTAGTGGGAGTTACCTTTGGAATTGGACCGCATTCATGATGTATTTCACTTCTCGATATTAAGGCGCTACCGCTCTGATCCCAAAAATGTTATTTCTGTTGAGGAGATCAAGGTTAGGGTAGACTTGACCTTCGAGGAGGAGCCGATTCAGATTTTAGAGCGTGATGTAAAGGTCCTTCAGAAAAAGTCTATTCCTTTCGTGAAGGTTCTGTAGCATAATAATAGCACTGAGGAGGGTGCGTGGGAGCCTAAGGATGCGATACGTTAGTAATATCCTCATCTTTTTTGATCAAGTAAAATTTTGAGGATAAAATTTTCTTTTAGGGGGTAGAGTTGTAACGCTCCAAAAATGTATATTTTTGTTTTTGTAAAAATATGAAAGAAATATCTATCTGCTTCAGTGGTTAAGTGTTTTAGGTGTGTATGAGGTCCCAAGTTCAAGCCTTGACTTAGGCAAATTTTGGTATTTTTTTAATAAAGCCCTATCTCTAGTCAGTAGGCTTATAGTTAAAAGTTGGTAAAAATATATCAAAATGGGCCTACTAGTCTGGTGGCTAAGGTGTGTGTTGGCGGGTGGGAGGTCTGTAGTTCAAGTCCCTGCGCGAGCAAGGGAATTATTTTTGTTGCTTGGCCATGTGGCGTGCTGGAGTCTTAGTCAAATTGAAATTTCGAGTAATGGAGTTGTTGTGGGAGGTTAGAGAGAGAATTAAGGAGATGAGCTACCAGATTTTTGGGTATTATCTTTTTGTTTAGTTTTTTTTTTAAATTTCATACTCTTTTCCACCTTCCTGACATTTTCTCTCTTCTTCCCCACTCTCAATTTTTGGTTTTCCTCTTTTTCCTAAATAATAAATCCTTGCTGCCGAATTTCCTTTGAATTCCCCTTCCATTTTTGTTGTCTTTCTTCATCTTTTCTCCTTTGTGCAAGAGTGCAATTGTGTTGTACAGAGTCAATTGTGAGTCTGGAATTAACATTCACTTATTTGACTCAAAGTGGTGATTGTTTGGTAAGCGTATAAGCAGCAAATCATTTCGATTGCTATCTCCTTCGTGTTGAGTAGTAGTGGAATTGTTCGAAGTTAGAAGGTTTTTGGTGATCTCAAGATTGCAGAAGCAGCTATAACGATACAGGTGTGTACCCGAAACACAAAAAATGGGATTCAGTGAAAAGCCGAAATTGCTTACTATCGAGAAATAAGAGAAATAAGAGAAAATGATACGAAAAATTGTAAAAAAAGGAAATACGGGTGTTATAAACATGGAAATCAACAATCTGCACTAAAATAGTTTGAACAGCAGCAGTAGTTTAACTTTGAAAATTCATAAAAATAGTGGAAATTGAGTGAGAGGTTAAATAAAATATGAAATTAAATTTTATTGAGTCTAGTTTTCCATGGAAGAAACAGTGTAAGCAATGGAATTATAAGTTATGAGATATAATGAATTTTGTGAGACAAGGTCAGAATGGTTTCAGGTTCCCCTGTTCTGACTTTGGAAAATCATCAAAAATTGTAAAGAAATAATTAGGGGCTTAAATTTATATGTTTAAATCTTTAATGAGTCTTCAAGAGAAACAAATGGAAACATCATCCAAATTCTATATTAAGAGATAAATAATATTTAGTAAGGTAAGGTTGAAGCTGTCAAACAACAAAATCGAGATAAATTTGAAGATTTTCCTGTACTTATTTGATAAACTACAAAATTCTGAAAATTTTATGGTAGAAAGGTATTTGAATCTAGTTTCAAAATCATCATGCATATTTTAATTTAGAATTCTGCAGCTCAAAATATAAATAATTTAGTAACATTGACTCAAGTAGACAGCTTTGAAGGAACATATTAGTAAATAGTGAAAACATATATGAATATTTAGCTAGCATGGGTTACATTAAAAATGGGTCATGCAGCCAAGACCAATTTGATTCGAGTAGGCCACACGGGCAGGTCACATGGCGCGTAAGCCTATTTCTTTGAAAAGTTGTCTAAGGTTGCACGGGTCGCCCAAGTCAACTGTGGTCCTACTGAAGGGTCGGTAGCCCTACTTAGACCCCTATATGAGTGATCTGTCTATCTAATTTTTGTACCGGCATGAATTATGATATCTGAATGTATGTACTGTAACTGCATAATGGCATGACATCTTTTGTATGTTGCACTGCATCGAGGTGGGTTATTGTTATTTGGAGGAAGTGTCTGAAAGGCTATTAAGCCTGTTATCTGGCAGCTTTGCTGCAAATTTCTAATTATGTGTTGTATTTTGGTACAGCATGGTGTGTAGGGATGGGTGGGTTGATTTAATCCCCACATGGTGTATAGAGATGGATGAAGATGGTGTGTAGAGACTGGTGGGTAGGACTCTGATTTCTTGCTATTGCATATTGTATCTAAGATGGGCCAAGGCCCTAAATTATATCTAAGGCTGCATCCAAATGGGCCAAGGCCCAAACTAAATCTATAATGGCCTCAGGCCCCAGACTGCGATTGATTATTTCCTGATGCGTATCTGTATGTATGTTTTCAGTAGGGATTACACACTGAGTTCGCGAAAACTCACCCCGTTTTTTGTTTAATCTATACAGGTAATCCCCAGACTTAGGCAGATCGGCGCAACGGAAGGCTCGATGGTGACCCTCACTATTGAACTATTTTATTACAAATTTTATTTTTATATTATTCTTGGGTATATATTATTCTAATGTTGGGACTTTGGACCATTTGGTTTGAATCTGGGATTTTATACTGATTTTTTTTGTAACTCAACAAAACACGATTTTACTAAAAACTAAGATTTTCGGTTTCGTAAAATAATTGGTTTCAAAAGCTTCTGCTTAAAAGACATGTTTTAAGGCAAATCAGCTAGTTCATGTTTTTTCGAATGAAATAAAAGCTAATTAACTGGAATTGTTTTTACTTGTCAATCTCGATTTCAAACCCCATTCCATGTGACATCGCCAGATTTGGCCATAACGTCTAGGTCAGGTTTGGGGTGTTACAACTATTTAGATAACAGAACTTGGTTAGAATTATTATGCAACCTACAATTTAATCGGGTTAGGATCTAAATTGAGCATGCACATTTCAATTATGTGTCCAGTAGCAGTCGTCTGGTTAGGATTGCTCAACTAATTCAGGTGCATTTCAATCACATATGAACGAAACACAAACTTGATTTTAATTGAAAACGTGATCAATTGAGGCACAAACATTATAAGCATGAATCAAATAAATATTATTTAATCAAAGCAATCATCCTAGCTTAAATAAAATTAAGCTAACATTGTTGTAACAAGAACAAAGAACACATAGCAAACATTTTCAGATTAAATCAAAGAAAAGAAAGATTAAACCCAAACCAAAGTGGCTGTCACCCAAGACTCTGACTGACGAGGCTCCTGTACTCCTTCGCTTTGCTCCTTTGCTAATGGCTCTCCAAGGTGGCGACCAAGGACTCTTTAAGAGGCTTAATTGCTAAAATTTCTATGAAAAGATTATGCTAGACGTGGGGAATGGAAAACGCTAAAGATAATTGAGAGAAAAGAGAGAATGATGAGGGATGAGGAGATGTTTAGGAATGGTGAAATGAAGTCTTACTTATAGGTGAAGAAAGGATAGTAGTTTGCTAAAAATAGAGAGGTTTAGTCTCTTCAAGCTTCTTCAATGAGTGGCTGGCCATGATTAGTGGATTTTGAGTTGAATTTTACTAGATTTTTAAGTAATTTAAATGCCATAACAACTTAGGACTGAGACTCGGTCAAATGTAAACCTTCGGGCAAATCTCTAATTTCTTCAACATTACAAAGACCTTGTGTAATTAAACCAAAAAGTGGTTTGTCTGGATAGCCATGTGTAGCCGAAATTGGGTTAATTTGGTCTTTAGTTTGGACAGTTTTTGTAATCGAACAAAGCTATCAGACATGTCCAAAATAAATCAATAAATTAAAGGACCAAAGAATAAAATAATTAATTAATTAAAACCCAAATTATTAATGAAATCTTTTAAAATTAATTATTAAATATAATTTTATATATTATTATTTAATTTAATCATGCATGACCCATTTTATGTCTTAAAATATGATATGTTCAAATAAATATAAAATAAGCCATTTTTTATGCATGAAAACTATATAATAAAGCATAAAATTGCATTTTAATAATTTCTGTGTCTTAATTTCATATTTTCACATATTTGATTAATTTATTAAACAATTACTTAATTTTAAGAACGAATTTAAGTAAAAAGGTGATAAATTGCATAGGAAAAATCCTATATATTTTTCAGTTTACACACCCTCAAACTTAAATCATTGCTTGTCCCGAGTAATGTTTATGCACATCAAAAGGTCTTGCTAAGGTTAAATTGCTAACTATGCAAGCAGCATCAATCTTTTTCCCATAATCATGCATTAATAACTTCATGCTCATAGATCTCTTTTATTAACAAGCAATGCATACGCAAAAATTTTTAGAATTTTATATTAAGCTTCAAAATATACCAACATGAATCATAGTTTGTATGTATGTTTCAAGGCACAAATAACATTCTTCATTCAACATAATTTCTTATCAATCAAGCAAACAATCATAAGGCTTATTTATGATCTTCATATGTTGAACTTAGTACTTCCTCTCCACTAATGTAGGTGTCATAATCATCAAATCAATAGGTCCTTTATAAGGTTTTAATGAGGCTCGATTAAAGGTAGGGATTTAAAGAGATGATACATTTCAGTTTCAAAATCTTAACCTTTAACTTTTTCTTGGATTTCTCGAAATATAGCCTTTTTCTTTAAGTGAACCTTTGGAACACCCCCAAACTTATTTTGAACTCATGCCCATATATTTTTCGTTTTAAAGACCAAGCAAACTTTTCTTCACTCTTTCTTCATCTTTTTATATTTTTTTAAGCATGAGCACATACATCTTTTTGAAAATTTCCTTAAATGTTGATTACCAAGACAACTTTAGTTAAGATGGGTGCACAAAATTAGGATAACTTAAAAAGATGGTAATGTGGCTTATAATGTAGATTCATTACAATAAATAGGCCTTTAATCTCAAAATTATAGTTTCAAGGGTCTAATATCATAAGGTTGTCTCGAAAAGGCTCAAACGATCCAAAGAAATAGTGCCTATATCATTTTAAATTTTTATGTATCCTAGGATTTCTCCTCAAGAAAGTTACTAAGTCAATTCTAAAGATATAAACCTTCATGTATGTCTAATCTCAAGAGAAGCTAAGATTTTCATGGCAAACATTACTAAGACTAAGATTATACAAGCATTCTATTCTTCATGATAACATATGTTCACTGAGATAGAATCGTCATACTTGCATACAAACTATCTCATTAACAAAAAAAAAAGACTCTAAACATTCATTTATTAAAACATACTTATGAAAGAAATGATTGAAACATATTTGAAAATTTTAAAAATTTGAGCAATTTATTTGCCTTACCCCCCTTTAAAAAGAAGCAATGTCCTCATTGCAAGAACAAAGTAATGAATGAAAACTGAACACCAGGTAGGGTTGTAATGAAAGAGAGGTGAGTCATTAAGATTGTTTAAATACCAAGTCTTTCCTAATAACCCAATCCTAGACATGTTCATTCCCATTACCACATCACTTAGTCTTTTTCTTTCTAAAGAAGTGTTAAGATTATTCATGCTTGTTATGTTTTATTCTGTAGAAATTAAATCCTAATTATGAAATAAATAAATTCCTAAAGACCTAAAAATAATTAAATAAATAACAAGACAAAAATCCCCCTTTTTATTTTTCTAACTCATTCCTTTTGTCTTCTTCAGCTTCATCTTCGCTTGCATAGTCAGTATCTTTTGTCCATGTCTCAAGGATAGCATTTGGGAATTCAGGAACAAAAGTATTAGAGATATTCTTAAAAGTATTTCGAGTTGAGTCATCTCTAATTTTTGCATATTTCCAGTAAGTTTGTTGTTGATTGTGCATGAACTTGCACATATCCATCATAATTGACATCTCTGATTTCTTTGAAGTACTTGTAGAAGTCAGCATTGGAGTTGTAGATTCAGGTTCAATACTTAGCTTGATTGTTTATTCTTTTGGCTCAACCTTTGGTTCAGGGTTTATAGATCCTTCAACTGGTTTAGGACTGTTCAGTTCTTTATCAAATTCTTCTTCAGTGTCTATAACTGAATTAGCTTCAGTTCCAGTTTCATTTGTTGACTCCTCGGTATCTGGCTTAGTTGGCTCTTCTTGCTCGCCTTAATTCAGCTCATGCACCTTCTCTACTAACCTTTCAAGATCATGATTTGTAATGCACAGTTGAACATATTGCCTCTTCAGCAAGAATGGCTCCCAAACTTTTTTATAATCCATTGGGATCTTGAATTTGTCACAACATCAAGCACTTGTTCAAGAAAATTCCAATTGATATTGTTCATCATAGGGTAGTACTCATCTTCTTCAACATTAGGTAAGTTAAACAAATCATTGATGGACTTAGAAGCAAGAGGTACCTTTTTCTTTCGAACGATGACCTTAGTAGCATCTTGCATAGTCAAACTAGCATAGAATTCTCGAACTAGTTCATCTTCGGGAAGTGAACGAACATCATAAAATCGTTCCCACTTGAGAGCATTGATTTTCTTTCTAATCGGTGTAGGAACAACCATCAAATCATGACTCTTCAAGTTAAAACATTTTTCCGACATCATAGGTTGATGCTTGAATATTTACTTTTTCATCAATCAAAATCGGGTTTTCAGGAGTAGTCTTTGAAAATCTACTTCTTTTTCGAGACATGGTATCTTTTCTTGAGAATTTGGCAAAGTTTCTGCACGAGGGGGAAAAGATAAATTGGCAAGGTGGGTAAAGACTTGCTATGACGAAAATCTTGCGACGACAAGGATGGTGTAGTGGCAACGACAGCGTGCGACAGCAACGTTGGTGTGCCGCAGTAACAACAACAATGTGTGACAGCATCGTTGGTGCTTCAGCAATCTTCTTACGGTTGCAATTGGTGATTTTAGCAAAAAAAGGAAGAGAAATTAGGGTTTCTTTTGGGATTTGAGGCTAGTGGCACAAGAATGAGATTTAGGGACTTTTAGGGTTAAGGAAATTGCTTTGAGGGATATGAAAAATAGTAGAATGAAGAGGAGTTTATATAGGGAAGAATTAGGAAAACATGTAACGAAAATTTAGCTACATTAAGGTTACTTGGGTGGCAAGTAATGGAAGTGGTGGCAAAGTATGAAATTTTCCCTCCTTTTTGCTGTCTTGGGCCTCAAACTTAGACTGTATTTACAAACTTACTCAAGAAAAAAAAACTGATGAGTACTTGGACCAAATTTGACCCCCTTTATTAACATAAAAATTTAAAATTTAAATAAAACAAATGAAACTTAAAAATATTAAATCTTAATTAGAAAATTTCTTCGTAACAAATTACATTAAATTAATTCCTAGGAAAGGTTGGAGAGGTCAGAGTGGTCCCACTTAAGTTCCAATTTCCTTAGACAGAATTAATTAAATGTAATAAGTTAAGAAAACAAGTTCTAATTATTTATTTATTTACAAAACGAGTTCATGAAAAATCAAGGGTCTGTTAATTTGAATGAGGATTCAACTCGCTCAACTTCACCATCCCAGTAGTGTTTAAGACATTGACCATTAACTTTAAATGTACCTCCGTAATTTTTGTATAATTCAATAGCTCCATAAGGATAAACTCGGTAGATAGTATTGTAAACTGAAAAATATATAGGATTTTTCCTATGTAATTTATCACCTTTTTACTTAAATTCGTTGTTAAAATTAAGTAATTTTTTAATAAATTAATGAAATATGTAATAATATGAAATTAGGACATAGAAATTATTAAAATGTGATTTTATGCTTTATTATATAGTTTTCATGCATAAAATGACTTATTTTATATTTATTTGAACATATTATATTTTTCATGCATAAAATTATATTTAATAAATCTTTTTAAATATTTCATTAATAATTTAGGTTGTAATTAATTATTTAAATTGGATAAATTTTATTCATTGGTCCTTTAACTTATTGATTTATTTTGGACAGGTCTGATAGCTTTGTTGGATTACAAAAACCATTCAAATTGAAGACCAAGTCAACCCAAATTCAGCTACACTTGGCTGACCACTTAAACCACTTTTTTATTTAATTACACAAGGTCCTTGCATTGTTGAAGAAATTAGAGATTTGCCTGAAGATTTACATTGGATTGAGTCTTAGTCCTGAGTTTATTATGGCATTTAAATTGCTTAAAAATCATGCAAAAATTAGGTCAAATTCCAGTAATTGTGGCCAGCCACTCATGGAAGAAGTGTGAAGAGACTAGACCCAGCTATTTTTAGCAAACTACCCACCTCTCTTCACCTAAAAATAAGACCCCTTCATTCCCTCATTCATCATCCCTCATCCATCATCATTTTCTCTTCTCTCTCAATTCTCTTAGCATTTTCCATTGCTCACACCTAGCATCATCTCTTCATAGAGATTTTAGCAATTAGATCTTCTTAAAGAGCCCTTGGACGGTCACCTTAGAGAGCCATCAGCAAAGGAGCAAAGCGAAGGAACGAAGGAGCCTCGTTGGTCAAAGGCTTGGATGATAGCCACTCTGATTTGGGTTTAATCTTTCTTTTCTTTAGTTTAATCTAAAAATGTTTGCTATGTGTTCTTTGTTCTTGTTTACAACAATGTTAGCTTAATTTTATTTAAGCTAGGATGATTGTTTTTATTAAATAATACTTATTTGATTCATGCTTATAATGTTTGAGCCTCAATCGATCATGTTTTCAATTAAAATCAAGTCTGTATTTTGTTCATATGTTATTGAATTGCAACTGAATTAGCTGAGCGATCCTAACTAGAATACGGCTAGTGGACACATAATTTATATGTGCATGCTTAATTTAGATCCTAACCCGATTAAATTGTAGGTTGTATAACAACTCTAACCAAGCTCTGTTATCTGCATAGTTTTTAGATTTGTGTGATTAAATTGTTTCAAATCTAATACATCCCTGTTACCTCACACGAATGCTAAGAAACCCTTAGTAAATAAGGATCAGTAAAATGCATATTTACTAAGTAAAGGATTACGAACAAATACATTCAGAAAAACATTCAATGGCAACTCGATCTTTCATGAGTTTGGAAACCACATTAGGTCCTTTCAGAATCCTATACTTAATAAATATGCATTTTACTGATCCTTATTTACTAAGGGTTTCTTAGCATTTGTGTGAGGTAACAGGGGCGTGTTAGGTTTGAAACAGTTTAATCACACAAATCTAACAATTATGCAGATAACAAAGCTTGGTTAGAGTTGTTATGCAACTTGAAATTTAATTGGGTTAGGATCTAAATTGAGCATGCACATTTCAATTATGTGTCCACCAGCTGTCGTCTGGCTAAGATCGCTTAACTAATTCAGATGCATTTCAATCATGTATGAACGAAGCATAGACCTGATTTTAATTGAAACCATGATAAATTGAGGCACAAACATTATAAGCATGAATCAAATAAATATTATTTAATCAAAGCAATCATCCTAGCTTAAATAAAATTAGGCTAACATTGTTGTAACAAGACCAAAGAACACATAGCAAACATTTTCAGATTAAGTCAAAGAAAACAAAGATTAAACCCAAATCAAAGTGGCTGTCACCCAAGACTCTGACAGACGAGGCTCCTTCGCTCCTTCGCTTTGCTCCTTTGCTAATGGCTCTCCAAGGTGGCCGACTAAGGGCTCTCTAAGAGGCTTAATTGCTAAAATCTCTATGAAGAGATGATGCTAGGCGTGGGAATGGAAAATACTAAAGATAATTGAGAGAAAAGAGAGAATGATGAGGGATGAGGGGATGATTAGGAATGGTGAAATGAAGTCTTATTTATAGGTGAAGAGAATAGAGTAGTTTGCTAAAAATAGAGAGGTTTATCTCTTAAAGCTTCTTCAATGAGTCCCCAGCCATGATTAATGGATTTTGAGTTGAATTTTTCTTAATTTTTAAGTAATTTAAATTCCATAACAACCCAGGACTGAAACTCGGTCAAATGTAAATCTTCGAGCAAATCTCTAATTTCTTCAACATTGCAAGGACCTTGTGTAATTAAACCAAAAAGTGGTTTATGTGGATAGCCATTGTAGCTAAAATTGGGTTGACTTGGTCTTCAATTTGGGAATTTTTTGTAATCCAACAAAGTTATCAGACCTGTCCAAAATAAATCAATAAATTAAAGGACCAAAGAATAAAATAAATAATTAATTAAAACCTAAATTATTACTAAAATATTTTAAAATAAATTATTAAATATAATTTTATATTTTATTATTTAATTTAATCATGCATGGCCCATTTTATGTCTTAAAAATATAATATGTTAAAATAAATATAAAATAAGTCATTTTTCCATGAAAACTATATAATAAAGCATAAAATCACATTTTAATAATTTCCATGTCCTAATTTCATGATTTCACATATTTCATTAATTTATTAAACAATTACTTAGTTTTAACAATGAATTTAAGTAAAAAGATGATAAATTGCATAGGAAAAATTCTATATATTTTTCAATTTACAGTAGGCATGTTGAGGGTCCTGCAAAGGGTTGCTAAAGCCCAAATTGGATCGGGGAGCCACAAATCTATTGTAGAGAGACTCTAGTCAAATAGGGCAAAATTGTTCAAAGGTATTTTTATATGATTCCAACCTTAGCTGAGTATTGGATAGAGTCGATAGAAGGGATCTTGGAGGACTTAGATTGTACTTCGGAGCAGAAACTAAAAGGCACTGTGTTAGAGAGAAAGCTTATTGCCGGTGGTAGTTTGTGGTAAGAGGTACAAGACGCAGCAAATGGTCGTGTTGAATGACACTAAGGATGAGCCAAACTCTTCTAAGTATTGTTGGAAGCATCACTCAGATGAATGTTTAAAGAAATGAGGAATTTTTTTAAAATGCGGGTTGATAGAGCATATGGCAAGGGAATGCCCTTGACGAAATGAGTGGATGCAAACTCTGGCCCAAAACTAGACCCAAAATCAGATAGCAGGCCAGTTACCTCCGAGAAGTCGTGGGCAGAACCAGGCTGTAAATATTGTAGCTATCGGTGTGAATCGAACTGAGGCTAGACAATCTACCCTAGTCTATGTCGTTGGAAACACAAAAATTTATGCATTTTTACATACCCTTTTTAGCTTAAAATCATACCGTTTCAATTAAATTCTTGTCAAAAAAAATTAATTTTTATAAAATAATTAAATTATACTTAAAATATGAACATGATGAATTTTAGTTAATTTTATAATTAATTTTGAGTAATATTGGTTATTTTCGACAGAATTGCGCAAAAAGCGAAAAATGGCTCGGTAGACACTGCTTAAAGCACAAAATCGGCCATATGCTGACCCAAATCATCTTATTTGCTGATTAATTAAGCTTGCAAATAAGCCCTTGAATTCTTGTCAAATTTGCATTCAAACCCCTCCACAATTGGTGGATTTTTGGATTTGCCCCAAGCCATTTTTGGATTATTTTCATTTTTACCTCCACATAGGTGGCTGGCCAAGGGGTGGCTCTTTGCATGCTATTTTAAGCAAATTTTAGCTGCCACACTTAGCTATAAAAGTCCCCCTTGGCTGATGATTCAAAGCATCTCATTCATTCCTCATTCATTTCACAACACTTCTCTCCTCTCTCATTCTTTTTCTCTCATTTTTCCATTTCAATTCCCTTGCTCTTGTGCCGATTCTTCCCTTGGAAAAGGGGTGTTATTCAACCATTTTGGAGCAGCAATTGAGTGTTTATCAACGCCTTGATCGGTGAGGACAACAAAAAGGAAGAACAGAGCAACCAACTCAAGCCTCATAAAACCACCAGATTTGATTCTTGTTCCCTATCTCTTTAATTTTTGTTGTTGTTATGATGAACATATCTATTAGTATTCATGTTGTTGGAATGGTTAATTTATTCAGCTTAGTTTGAATTTAGTTCGTGTTGGTTGATTGCATTTTGTCTTCTTAAATTATTAAAATTGTGTTTATGTTGTTATAGGCCTCGGTAAAATGCTTGATTAAGTAAAATGATACCTAAGTTATTCTTGAGTTACGACTGTGAGGTAACTAATGAATTAATTATTTAAACGGATTGAAATTGTAATTAGTTGACACAGTACTTGATCAGTGCATGTTTATTCTTCTAAGGTAGCTGAAGGTTAAAATAGAAATGTATCTGGCAATATTATTGCCTTGCATAACCTGCAAGATTATTGTGATTAAACTATTTCAAGGTAGGGATACCTTGTTACCTCACAAGGTCTTTTATATGCTTGTTAGATTTAATTAATCATTTGAATTGACATAGGGATATGCAAGAGATTAGTTCAGTTTAATGAGTATGTATGTGCAATAACATGTTTACTTACTGGAATCTGTTTAGTCGGTTGAATTGACATAGGGATATGTCAAGAGATGAATGGAATTTTTTATGTAAGTATGTTCATAAGTTAGCAGATTACCGGGTTGTCGTGATTTTATTCGTAACAATATAAACATAAGTTTAATAATTCTAAGATGAGAAGTGTAATTAATCCAACACAATTATATCATCTTGAGTAAAGCTTATTTTGAAATCATGCATTAGAACTTTCTTTTACTTCATTTTTTATTTATTTTAATTTTCTTAAGTTTTTAATCACTCTCTTTAAACAAAATATTTTTCTTCACCAAAGTGTTTTAAATTGCATTCATAAATAATCCTCTTCACAATTCCTATGGGTACGATAACTCGACATTTTCTTGTCACTTTATTACTTGTTGTGATTGTGTACACTTGCACATTTTCGTCGTTCCAAGTTTTTGGCGCTGTTGCCGGGGACTGTTTTAAAAAGTTATTATTTGTGAATTTTTTAGTTTTACATTTTGGTTTATTTTTCCTGTTTAATTTTTAATTTAATTAATTTTTCTGTGATTATTTTAGGTGTTTATGAGTATTAACCGAATTATTGACCTACTCCCTGTAGACCTTGAGATAGAAAGAACTTTTTGACAATGAAGAAGACAAGCAAATCAGAGGAGGACTGAAGAGATGAACTTTGAAAATCCAATCTAAGGAAATGGAGCAAACCCTGCTTAAAATCCTATCCTTATGGCTGATGATAGGGATAAAGCTTTACGACAGTATGCCGTGCCAGTATTTAATGATCTTAATCCAGGTATTAGGTGACCCGAAATTGAGGCACAATAGTTTGAGCTAAAGCCAATCATGTTCCAGATGCTTCAAACAGTAGGCCAATTCAGTGGAATGCCTACCGAAGATCCTCACCTACACTTAAAACTATTTATGGAGGTGAGCGATTCTTTCAAGTTAGCCAGAGTACCCAATAATGCATTACGATTGAAGCTGTTCCCATATTCACTGAGGGACAGAGCTCAAACCTGGTTGAACTCATTGCCACCGAACTCAGTTTCCACATGGCAAGAGTTAGCAGAAAGATTCCTTATGAAGTATTTCCCGCCTAGCAAGAATGCTAAGTTGAGGAACGAGATCACTGCCTTCCAACAAATGGATGATGAGTCCTTGTATGAGGCATGGGAAAGGTACAAAGAGTTATTATGAAAGTGCCCTCATCATGGAATCCCACATTGCATCCAACTTGAGTCATTTTATAATGGTCTCAATGCTAACATGAGGATGGTAGTGGATGCTTCTGCTAATGGTGCTCTCCTTTCTAAGTCTTATAATGAGGCTTATAAAATTACCAAGAGGATTGATAGCAACAATTACCAATGGCCAACCAACCAAGCAGCATCAAGAAGACGAGTTGTTGGAATACATGAAGTAGACGCTCTTACTTCACTCGCATCTTAGGTATCATCAATATCCTCAATGCTTAAAAATCTTACTACTAATGGAACCAACAGTTTTGCAGCACAGCCACCAAATCAATTTGAAAATATAGCCTGTGTTTATTTTGGGGAAGGACATTTGTTTGAAGAATGTCCATCAAACCCAGAATCCATGTACTACATAGGTAACCAGAACCAAAACCGAGGAAGGGGAGGGCTGCAATCCAATTTTTATAACCCATTATGGCGAAATGACCTAAATTTTTCCTAGAGTAACCAAGGAGCTGGAACCAGTAATACTTATGCCCAACCTAGATCGACCCAGCCACCAAGCTTTCCCCAACAAGTTCAGAAACCAACCCAAGCTGAACCATCCAATAGCTTAGAAAATCTGTTGAAGGCATACATGGCCAAGAATGACACCTTAATCCAAAGCCAAGAAGTTACATTGAAAAACCTAGAAAACCAAATAGGCCAGCTTGCAACTGAACTCAAGAACCGACCACAAGGTGCTTTACCTAGTGATACAGAAAATCTGAGGAATCTGGGGAAGGAGCATTGCAAAGATTAACATTAAGGAGTGGAAAAACAGTACAGCCCAAGACCATTGAAGCTGAAAAGAATCAAGTTGATGCTCAAGAATTAGAGGAAGTTCAACCGAGCATTGAAATTCCAGTTTCACAAGAACCAGAATATGCAAAACTTGACAAAGTAATTTAAGAACCAACTAATTTTGATTAACTAACAACCCCGTCAGATGCAGAATTGCCACAAAAGACGAATCAACTAGCTCTAGTAAAGATACCACCACCACCCTACCCTCAAAGACTTCAAAATCAGAAGCAGGAGATTCAATTCAAGAAGTTCCTAGACGTACTTAAGTAACTTCATATTAACAATCTATTGGTTGAAGCACTTGAGCAAATGCCGAACTACGTCAAATTTATGAAGGATATCCTGTCCAAAAAATGAAGACTCGAAGAATTTGAGACGGTAGCTCTGATGAAGGAATGCAGTGCATATCTTCACGACAAACTACCCCTAAAAATTGAAGGAGCTTGGATATTTTACCATACCTTGCAACATTGGAGCAACATATTGTGGTAAGGCACTATGTGACTTGGGTGCGAGTATCAACTTAATGCCTATGTCAATATTTAGAAAGTGGGGATAGGTGAAGTTAAACCTACTACGGTTACACTTCAATTAGCAGATCGATCCTTAGCACATCTAGAAGGAAAAATTGAGGACGTATTGGTACATGTAGATAAATTTATCTTTCCTGCTAATTTTGTTATCCTAGACTTTGAAGTAGACAAAGAAGTGCCAATTATCTTAGGAAGACCATTCTTAGCAACCGGAAGAACCCTTATTGATATGCAGAAGGGTGAGCTTACTATGCGTAGTCAGGATGATCAGGTAACATTTAACGTTTTCAAGTTTATGCGATTTCTTGACACAATTGATGATTGATACAGTATTCGATTTAGAATATTTAATAGTGGAGAAGGAGCTCAACTATGTAGAGGATCCGTTGGAACAAATTTTGACATCAGGTCCTCCGAATGATGAAGAGGTAGATGAGTGCTTAGCTTTGTTAGAAGATAATCAAAGGGGATTTATTCCGCAGTCCCGCTTTGAATCTTTGGAGTTAGAGGAAAGGGATTATGCCCAACCAAAAGCGTCAATCGAGGAGCCACTTAAATTAGAACTCAAGGTACTACCTTCACACCTAAAATAGGTTTATTTAGGTAGCTGTTCTACTCTACCTGTGACTGTTTCAGAAGAATAACTACTAAGCAAGAAGAGAAACTCATCTTGGTGTTGAAACAATTCAAGAGGGCGATCGAACGGACCATAGCCGATAATCGCGGTATCACGGTCAGTGCGTGCTAAAGAAAAGAGGTATCACGGTCATTGAAAATGAGAATAACGAGTTGATACCGACTAGAACCGTTACAGGATGGAGAATTTGCATCGATTACCGGAAGCTGAACAAGGCGACTATGAAAGATCACTTTCCTTTGCTATTTTTGGACTAGATACTAGATAGACTCACGGGGCGAGACTACTACTGTATTCTTGATGGATACTTAGGGTATAACCAGATTACAGTAGCACCAAAAGATCAACACAAGACAACATTCACCTGCCCGTATGGTACATTTGCATTTAGACACTATGTAATGCACCTGCTACATTTCAAAGATGTATGATGTCTATTTTTACTGACATGGTTGAGAATTATTTGGAAGTTTTTATGGATGATTTTTCAGTATTTAGAGATACGTATGATGATTTCCTAGCCAAGGTACTAAGGCGATGCGAAGAAACAAACCTAGTACTCAACTAGGAAAAGTGCCATTTCATGGTACGAGAAGGGATTATTCTAGGGCATCGGATAATGAGACATGGAATCGAAGTAGATAAAGCAAAGGTAGATGTTATTGAGAAACTCCCACCACCAACATCTGTAAAAGGTGTTAGAAGCTTTTTGGGCCACGCCGGTTTCTATCGAAGATTCATCAAGGACTTCTTCAAAATTGCTAAACCTTTATTCAAATTATTGGAGAAGGACTCGATGTTCGAGTTTGATGAGGAATGCTTAAAGGCTTTCAAATATTTGAAGAGTCGATTAGTTACGACACCCATAATAGTCACACCAGACTGGGACCTGCCATTCGAACTGATATGTGACGCGAGTGACTTCACGATAGGAGCTGTTATGGGCCTGCGAAGGAACAAAGTTTTTCATCCCATTTACTATGCAAGTCGAACTCTGACAAGAGCCCAACTGAATTATACGATAATAGAAAAAGAGTTACTTGCTATTGTATTTGCTTTTGACAAGTTTTAATCTTATCTTGTAGGTACCAAAGTGACTATCTATATGGACCACTCGACAATTAAGTACTTACTCTCTAAGAAAGATGCTAAGCTGAGGTTGATCCAATAGGTACTTCTACTTCAAGAGTTCGATCTAGAAATTCAAAATTGAAAGGGAGTGGAAACTCAAGTAGCAGATCACTTGTCTAGATTGGAGCCGCAAGAAGGGAACTCTCCTCTTATACCAATTCAAGAAACATTTCCGGATGAACACATACTAAAGGTAAATCATGTCCATAATACCCCTTGGTTTGCTGATATTACGAACTATTTAGCTTGTGGTTTGATTCTAATTGATAAGACGTATCATCAATGGAAAAAGTTTCTTCACGATGTAAAGTACTATTTCTGGGAAAAACCATACCTGTTCAAGAAGTGTGTTGATCAAATGATCAGGAGATGTGTGGCAGAAGATACAGTACAACAGATTCTATACCATTGTCACTCAGCTCCAAGTAGGGGACACTTCGGAGGTACTCGTACTATGGCCAAAGTATTGCAAGCCAGATTCTTTTGGCCATCACTATTCAAGGACGCATACACTTATGTAAAAAGTTGTGATCGATGTCAAAGGGTCGGAAATGTCACCAGTAGAAATGAGATGCCTTAAACAAACATCATTGAGGTAGAATTATTCGATGTGTGGGGCATTGACTTCCTCAGTCCTTTCCCTCCGTCTTTTGGTCACAAGTACATCTTGGTAGCTGTAGACTACGTGTCTAAATAGGTTGAGGTTCAAGCTTATCCAACAAACGATGCTAGGGTTGTAACAAAGTTTTTGCAGAAACACGTATTCACAAGGTTTGGAACCCCAAGAGCTATTATTAGCGATGAAGGGTCCCATTTTGTGAGCAAGTGGTTGAAATGTTTGTTAGATAAACATGGAGTGAAACACAAGGTCTTTACATGATTGCGTGATATTCGTAACAGGTTTTAAAGATTTATAAATGAGTCATTCTTGAGACTAACTTATTATCACGATTAAGGCAAGTGTACCTATCAAACAATAGTATAGTTTAGCAAGACCGGATTGTCGAACCCAAAGGAACTACAAGTACTAGTATTTACTTCATTTTTATTATCTAGCCTAAAAATTAAGAGGTTTGGTTATCTAAACTAATTACTAACTAAGTATGCACAAAAAGAAAACTTGGGAAAATACTTTTAGGAAAATTCGATTGATTAAGACAATACCTAAAGAAAAATCCACCTAGACTTCACTTGTTATTTGACTTTGAATCAGATGATTTCTTCATTTGACTCGATCCGTAGAAATCCCTAAGTTATATTATTATCTCTCTCGAGACTAATAACGTCTAAACCTAGGTTGAATAATTGAAATCTCTTTCTAATTAACACCCTAGAATTGCATTAACTCGATCTATGGATTCCCTTTTAGGTTTCACCCTAATCCGGCAAAATCTTGTCACCCTATCTCTAGGCGCGCAATCAACTCCGCTTAATTATGACAAATTTACTCTTAGACAGGGTCTATTCCTCCTCTGAATAAGAGCTTAACTTGAATCAATATCCTGGAATATCAAAACAAGAATTAAGAACACATAATTAAGAATAAGTCAAATATTTATCATACAATTCAAATAATAATAACAAGATCCATCTTAGGTTTCATTCCCCTTAGGTATTTAGGGGGTTTAGTTCATACTTATGAAAGAAAACATCTCAAAAGCATAAAGATAACAAAACATAAGAAACCCAAAACTCCCGAAGGAACTTGAGGGGAGATCTTCAGTCTTAATGATGAATCCAGCTTCTGAGATGGATCAGTTGACTTTCCTTGAGTGATTCCTTGCTTCCTACTCAACGTCCCCCTTCTAAGTGCCTCTTTAGGTGTTTAAATAGGCTTCGGAATGCCTAAGAGCCCTCAAAATTGGCCTTTTCCGAATTGGACTAAACTTGGGCTCAGTAGGGACACGCCCGTGTGTGATTACTCCAGCTCGTGGTTGAGGCTGTTGAATAGCCACGGGAGTGTAGTCTACCCATGTAAGTCATGCTTCAATTCTGCCAAATGGACACAGCCGTGTGACACGCCCGTGTGAGGAAGTCAAAGCTGTGTTGATTTCCCATGTGGGCCCATTTTCTCCATTTTCGGCCCGTTTCTCGCTCTTTTTACTCTTTTATGCTCTGCTAAGTATAAAACATGAAATTAAAGGATTAGGAGCATCGAATTCACCAAATTTAAGGGGAAACCATTCATAAATGGGCTTAAGCATGGGATAAAAATATGTATAATTTACGGTTTATCACTACAGCTTACCATCCACAGACGAATGGGCAAGCTGAACTGGCAAATAAGGAGATCAAAGACATACTTGAGAAGGTAGTTTGCTCGAACCGATGAGATTGGTCCAAAAGACTGGATGATGCTTTATGGGCTTATAGGATAGCATACAAGACACCTTTAGGTCCAAAAGCTTGTCATCTGCCCTTGGAGTTAGAACACAAAGCTTACTGGGCCCATTCGACAACTCAACTTGGATCTTAAGCTTGCTAAAGAGAAACGGATGCTTCAACTCAATGAGCTAGATGAATTTTAAACGTTCTCGTACGAAAATGCCAAACTACTCAAGGAGAGACTTAATAAATGGCATGAAAAGCACATTCGAGTTCAAGAGTTTGAAGTAGGTCAGCAAGTCTTGTTATTTAATTCCAGATTAAAGTTTTTTCTAGGTAAACTAAAATCACGTTGATCCGGTCCATTTACGATTCATCGCGTCTATCCATACGAAGTTGTTGAACTACAAGGTAAGGGAGGTAATTTTCAAGTTAATGCTCAGCGTCTGAAACATTATTGGGGAGATAAGACTGAACGGAATCAAATTTTGTTCATTCTATCAGATGTTTAAATTTTCTTATTTTCCTTTTTAATAAATGATTTAGGGTATATTTTCGAGATTAGTATGTTTAAATCAATTCTGTCTAAGAGATTGGAACTTAAGTGGGACCGCTTATGACCCCTCCAATTTTTCCTGCGAATTGATTTTAACATAATTTTCCGAGAAATTATTCCCTAAATAGAAAAACAAATTTTAGGTTTTTCAAATAAAGAGGTCAATGTTGACCTAAGTTTTAAATTGCAACTCAATTTCAAATTTTCATTAAGTCTAGGGACTTAATTGAATTATTTTCAATTTTTGGTTGCTCTTTTCGTAAATAATAAAAAATAGATACCTCTTTTTTGTAAATATTTTCAAAAGGCTTCTAGAATAAATGTTTTTAATTCAAAAAAATATGATAATTATTATATAATTATATCCATTATAATATATATGAATTATTATCAGCTTTAAATAGAGTTAGGATTAGTGTTAATTTCATCATATTTGATAAGTTTTTAATAATAATAATAAGAATGATAATCTTAATATATAATTATATCTATTATAATTTATATACTAATTTTTATCAATTTAGCATAGAATTAGGATTAGTTTTAATCATATCTCATTTTTGTTTAAATAAATTAATAGCATTAATAATTTAATATGCATATATTTAATTATTAATTATTGTTAACTTGGATTAAAATTAGAACTTAGAGTTTTTAATTATTAAATTTCTCTAAGAATTCTACTTTAAGTCCTATTCCTTTCATTATAAATACTACCTTTTCCATTCATTCATCACTAAAAATCCCAAACACCAAAACCCTTAAAGTGTCGCAAGCACCCAGCAGCTATTCAGCCAGTAAGCACCCAACAACCCAGCTCCATCGCACACGCCGAGCACACCTACCCCAATCGCGTGCTACATTGCACGCCTCGTCCTGCTCCAACACCTACGCACGTCCAGCTCCAGCACTCACCATGCCTGGACCTTGGCGCTGCATCTGTTCCAGCTCCAGTGTGCGCGCGTCTAAGCTGTTGCCCACTCAACTTTGCGGCCTGCTGCCCATGTAGCTCATTACACCAAGCTGTGCCGCTTCTTGCTCCTACTCGACGAGTCTGCTTGCTATCCGGCACTTGTACGGCACACACCTAAGCCAAGCCCCTTAGCCAAAATCTTCTAACGCACCTTAAATTGACCTATTTTGTTTATTAATTATTTTAAAGAGTTCTGAGTTTTATAAAAAAGGTGGTAAGACAATTTGTTTTCTCGTAAATTTTAATTTTATTCAATTATTTAATTTTTTAGTTTACTGAATTATTAATAAAATTTGTGAATTAAATTTTTGAGAAACTAAATTTTCCTATCTTTTGTTTAGGTTAATCATGCCTCGCAAGAGAACTCATGCTTGTGCCCAAATTGATGAAACACAAAACAAATTCCATTGTGAAGAAGCTAAAGCAAGATATGAGAGTATATTCAAAAATCAATAGATGCATCTAGAGAAAGGCTTCACTTTGAAAGAGAGCAACTACAAAGACTTTATGGCATGTATTCGTCAAGTTGCTAAAACCCTTAATTGGGAATTGTTTTGTAAAAAGAGGCCTAGGGTGGATGAGGAAATAGTTCATGAATTCTATGCGAATTTAACCTCAAGTGATTTAACAGAAGTTCTAGCCCGAAGAATCAAGGTACCAATAAGTTCAACTGCTATTAATGAGTTCTCTGAATTACCTGATTTTGAAAACGATGAATATTTTTCTTTGATGAGCAACATTGAGCCTGAAAATTTGCAAGAAATTCTTGAGGAATTTACAGTTCTAGGTTATAAGTGGGCTGTGTCAAAGCAAGGAATCCACACTTGTCGAAGAGAATCTTTGACACCACTTACAAAGGTATGGTTCTATTTCATCCGTTTCAACCTTATGCATAGTTCACATGGGACTACAATCTCGTTAGAGCGAATGGTCTTATTATATTTGATTTTAACTGGAAAGACCATTAATGTGGGAAAAATCATCTTACGAGAGATGAGGAATTGTGCCAGTAGACGTTCTAGCCCCACTTACTTCCCTTTTACGATAACAACTTTGTGCTTAAAAGATGAGATTCTTGTAAACGTAAATAAGACAGGGTATAGCTAAGGCACAATCACAGATTGGGACCACTACCGAGTAGCTGGAGATTTTGTTCTACAGCAGCGAGTTGAAGAAAGTGAGGATCCCAATGAAGAGGAAGAAGATCCCACAAAGATTGAGTCAATACAATTGGCTGAAGTCCCTGATAAGGTGGAACCAATAGAACTAGAAATTGAGCCCGATGATGAAACTTCAATATTTAGAGCATAACCGCCTAGCCCAAATCTTTGAGATGAACTGTCAAAGTTGATGGACGTAATGCAGCATATGCAATGGCAGCAACAAGCTTACTAGAGATACTCAAAAATAAGGAATGACTCGATGAGAAGTTCTCTTAAGAAAATTTACAATGACTTATTTATTTTTGTGCCTGAATTTCCAGATTTTATATTTGAACCATGAAGTCCATTATCGAATAAGGAACGATGCAATTCATGTAAAGGCGATAGTGATGAAGCAAAAGATGAGTCAAATTCAGAAGGGCCTGCAAATAAGTAAAAGGGGAATCTTGACTTTATTTTATTTCTGTTCTTAGGTCATTTTAGGATTAAGTTAATTAGGAATTTTTTGATTTTAAATTAAGAGAGGAAAATCACTAATAAAATTTGAGAAAGTCACGAAGTATAAAGTGTGGCAATGGGTATATACATGTCTAGGATTGGATTTAGAAAAGAGCTTGGTACTTAAGCAGTCAAATTGACTCACCTCCTCTTTTTTGGAATTCTACCTGGTGTATAGCATCTATTCACTTTAAACAATGAGAACATTGTTCATTTTAAGTTGGGGGGACCAAAAATTTGAATTATTTCCACTCAGAATAAATTTTTCTGTTAATTATGATTAGGATATATTTTGTTCAATAATTTGAACTTTTGTTAAGTATGTTAAACTTTAGTATGAATAAAGTTCTATTATTTCAATGAATTGTTATGTTAGCTTAATAATGATATAAATGTATTTTTAATAAAGCATGCAAATGACACCATAAAATTTTAGTTCCTTACGAAAGTTAGGCATGCATGAAAGTTTAAGTCTTTAGAATTGACTTAGTAGTTTCTTGAGGCGAAATCCTAGGAAGCTTGGAATGTTGGAAATGATTTAGGCAACTTTTGTTTGGACCGTTTGAGCCTTTCAAGCCAACCATAATGAAATTTTTATCCTTTGAAACCCAACTTTGATACTTATACTCAAAGACAAGAAATTTGATAGTTATGCTACTTAAGTATACATATTGTTCAAATTAATCTCAACAACTATTATGGCATAATTTTATTTGAACCTTGCAAATTTAGCCATCACTTCTCTCTTAACTATCTCAAAATTGTCCCAAACACTAGACTCGGTACTATTCCAAGTATTCATTAAAAATAAGTTTGGGGTAGTTGAAAAGAAGTATAAAATGCTCTTAAAATTGTGGTACATTCAGGAAAATGCTCGTGTAGATTGAAAAAAAAAGCATATGTACCTAAAAGAGAATATACAAAAGAGCATATGAAAGCAAAGAAAGTTGGTGTATTGAAGGTGATTATTTCGAAGGTTCGATACAAGCTAAGTCTAGGGTTTAAAAGCCTAAAGTTATCTATCTTTTACCTACCCTTAAGCCTAGCCATGTTACAACCTTGTTAAAGACCTATTGATTCAAAAGTTTCAATGCTACATACATTAGTGGAGAGAAATTGCTACGCACAACATATGAAGACATAAGTTAAACTTGATGATTGCAACCTAATCTTGAATAAAGGGTATAAAATCACATTTGTAAGGTTTAACATGACTTTATTAGGAAGCATTTAGTCAAATTTATGCTAACATAATAGTTGTTGAGATTAATTTGAACAATATGTATACTTAAGTAGCATAACTATCATATTTCTTGTCTTTGAGTATAAGTATATTAAATTCATAATTTTGGGAAAAATATTGTTTTGAAGGAGTTTTTCAAAGGTGTTTCTGAGAAATTCTTTTCAAAATTTGTGCGTTACTCAAGACGAGCAATGAATCAAGTTTGGGGGTGTGGAAACACGAAAATTTACGCATTTTTACATACCCCTTTTAGCTTAAAATCATACTGTTTCGATTAAATTCTTGTCAAAAAATAATTAATTTTTATAAAATAATTAAATTATACTTAAAATATGAACATGATGAATTTTAGTTAATTTTATAATTAATTTTGAGTAATTTTGGTTATTTTCGACAGAATTGCGCAAAGGGCGAAAAATGGCTCGGCAGGCACTACTTCAAGCACAAAACCGGCCATATCCTGACCCAAATCAGCTTATTATCTGATTAATTAAGCTTTCAAAGAAGCCCTTGAAGTCTTGTCAAAGTTGCATTCAAACCCTTCCACAATTGGTGGATTTTTGGATTTGCCCCATGCCATTTTTAGCAAAGTTGAAAGCATCAACTTTGCCACATAGGTGGCCGCCCAAGGGGTGGCTCTTTGGCTGCTATTTTTAGCAAATTTCAGCTGCCACACTCAGCTATAAAAGCCCCCCTTTGCTGATCATTCAAAGCATCTCATTCATTTCTTATTCATTTCACAACACTTCTCTCCTCTATCATTCTTTTTCTCTCATTTTTCCATTTCAAATCCCTTGCTCTTGTGCCGATTTATTCCCTTGGAAAAGGAGTGTTCTTCAACCATTTTGGAGCAGCAATTGAGTGTTCATCGAAGCCTTGATCAGCGAGGACAACAAGAAGGAAGAACGGAGAAACCAAGTCAAGCCTCATAAAACCACCAGATTTGATTCTTGTTCCCTATCTCTTTAATTTTTGTTGTTGTTATGATGAACATATCTATGAGTATTCATGTTGTTGGAATAGTTAATTTAATCAGCTTAGCTTGAATTTAATTCGTGTTGGGTTGATTGCATTTCGTCTTTTTAATTTGTTAAAATTGTGTTTATGTTGTTATAGGCCTCGGTAAAATGCTTGATTAAGTAAAATGATGCCTAAGTTATTCTTGCATTACGACTGTGAGGTAACTAATGAATTAATTATTTAAACGGATTGAAATTGTAATTAATTGACACAGTACTTGATCAGTGCATGTTTATTCTTCTAACGTAGCTAAAGGTTAAATTAGCAATGTATCTGGCAATATTATTGCCTTGCATAACTTGCAAGATTATTGTGATTAAACTGTTTCAAGGTAGGGATACCTTGTTACCTCACATAGTCTTTTATATGCTTGTTAGATTTAATTAATCGTTCAAATTGACATAGGGATATGCAAGAGATTAGTTCAGTTTAATGAGTATATATGTGCAATAACATGTTTACTTACTAGAATCTATTTAGTCAGTTGAATTGACATAGGGATATGTCAAGAGATGAATTCATTTTGGTATATAAATATGTTCATAAGTTAGCAAATTACCGGGTTGCTGTGATTTTATTCGTAACAATATAAACATAAGTTCAATAATTCTAAGATGAGAATTGTAATTAATCCAAAACAAATATATCATTTTGATTAAATCTTATTTTGAAATCGTGCACTAGAACTTTCTTTTACTTCATTTTTATTTATTTTAATTTTCTTAAGTTTTTAATCACCCTCTTTAAACAAAATATTTTTCATCACCAAAGTGTTTTAAATTTCATTCATAAATAATCCTTTTCACAGTCCCTGTGGGTACGATAACTCGACATTTACTTGTCACTTTATTACTTGTTGCCATTGTGTACACTTGTACATTTCCGTTGTTCCAGTTGTTAAGGGTCGTGAGGAAAGGGATGTGTTAGATGTCATAGAAGGTATCTTTATCGTTATTTTCATCCCGTATTTTGCCTTGATTGATGTAGAAACCACTCACTCTTAGGTATCTTGTAATATGTCTAAAAAATTGGGTGCTAGGGTAGAAGAAACCACTACTAATGTAACTGTAGTAAGCCCCTTAGGACAACCCGTTGTTGTGAACAAAGTCTATAGGAGATGTCCATTAGAGCTTCAAGGGGTAGTTTTTCTCGTAGACATTATGGAGTTACCTTTAGGGGAGTTCGATTTAACTATAGGTATGGACTGGTTAGGTAAACATCAAGTTAGCCTAGATTGTGCCTCTAAAAGGGTAACTTTGAAAACAATCAAAGGTAGAGAGATTGTTATGGTTGGGGAGCATAGGGACTAATTGTCTAATGTAATTTCTACTATGACCATCGAAAAGTTAGTTCACAGAGGGTGTGAAACATATCTAGATTTTGCTATGGATGAGAATGTTGATAGTACCACCTTAGAGAGAATTTGAACCATTAGGAAAATCCAAGATGTGTTTCCCAAGGAGTTACTAGGATTACCCTCAGATTGTAAGGTAGAATTCGACATTGAATTGTTGCCAAGAAGTGCTTTAGTGTCCATTCCACCCTACTCCCTGGCACCAAATGAGTTGCAAGAATTGAAAATACAAATTCAGGAGCTTTTGGATCGCAGGTTTATTATACGCAGCATGTCTCCATGGGGAGCTTCGGTCTTGTTCGTGAAAAATAAATATTGTTTCTTATATTTGTGTATAGATTACCGACAACTAAACAAGCTAACTGTCAAAAATAAATATCCTTTTCCTCGGACAGATTATCTATTCAACCAATTTAGAGGTGCAACTGTGTTTTCGAAAATAGATGTAAGATCGAGGTATTATCAACTTAAGGTGAAAGAGACATATGTACCCAAAACTGCTTTTGGAACCTATTATGACCACAATGAGTTCCTTGTAATGCCATTCGGTTTAGCTAATGTTCTTGTTGCTTTCATGGATTTTATGAACTTAGTGTTTCAACCATTCCTTAATCAATTCGTTGTTGTATCCATAAATGACATCCTAGTTTATTCCAAAATGGAACTTGAACATGATGAGCACTTTAGGAAGGTTATACAAATCCTCCATGAAAAGAAGGATGCTAAGCTAAGTAAATGTGAATTCTGGCTTAAGTAGGTTATGTTTATGGGTCATGTGGTATCCGTAGAGAGTATTTGAGTAGATCCCAAGAAGATTGAAGCTATCATTGAATGGAAACAACCTAAAAATGTTTCTAAAATTCATAATTTTTTAGGTTTGACTGGGTATTACCACAGATTTGTTGAAGGGTTTTCTTTGATAGTCGCACCCTAAGTAAACTATTAAGAAAGGATATTCCTTTTAAGTGGATAGAGGAGCAACAATCTAACTTGGAAGAACTTAAGGTAGTTTTAACCTAAGCTCTTGTTTTAATTGAGCCCAAAATAGGGAAAAATATGTGGTGTACAGTGATGCATCCTATAGCGACTTTGGTTGTGTGTCGATCCAAGATAGTAAAGAAGTCGCTTATACGTTAAGGCAGTTGAAGCATGTAACACCCCTTACTCGAATCCGATGTCGGAACAGAGTAAGACGTGCTACCAATATCAACACATGCAAACATACATTTCCTAGTTATGAAATTTCGCTCTAATTTAAAACTTTTCTCAATACCTTAAGATCCCAATTATGGGCCTACGAAACCCCAAACACATTTTAGGATTGATTCGAGACTAATTTGTGCACCCTAGAAAACTTTGTAAAATTTCAAGTAGATAGGGGCACACGCCTGTGTGGAAGGGCGACGCGCTTGTGTGTCTTCTTAACATGGCCATGTTGAAGGCCCGTGTGGCTTACATGGCCTGAACATATCGAAACACTCCCGTGTCCCTAGCACGTAGGAATTTCTTTCTCGATTTGAACCTACAAGGGTTTTGACACGGCTTGGCACAAGCCCGTGTCCATGACCCATGTCACCCACACGGCCATGACATGTTCGTGTCTCAGCCCATGTACAAAAATCTTGACATTCTATTTCTGACGTCAGCAACCCTTTAGGGGCAAACAGCCATGGTACACGCCCGTGAACAAGGCCGTGTCCTTCACATGGTTAAGACATACAAACGTGTTTCCGCCCGTGTGGTTACTACTGGGCATTCTATTTTGCCAAATTTAGGTGCAGGGGGCACACGGCCCGACTACACGCCTATGGGGCTGACCGTGTGTCACACATGGCTAAGACACATGCTCGTGTGTCTGCCCGTATGGACAAAAACAAGGTTATCTACCAAGCCTTTTTGCCACCCTTACTTTCACCAACCTACATAACATCAAACATCTCCAATCCAAGCATAAACTCAAATAACTAAAACAGCCACAACCATGAGAATTTTCATCAAATGCATTTAATAATAATCAATATTAGCCAACATCAATGGCCTATACAAAACGAGTATCATATCCATATAAGCCAACAGTTGTGGCTAAACTAACATGACATTAGACAAAAGACCAAGTCCTTAAACATGCCACACTCAAAACATTTAAATTAGCTATACCAAAAGCTTCAGGTGATAGTGTGATCGATGCCTTCGACGTCCCTTGATTCCCGATGCTAACTTGGCAGCACTATAAGAAAATGGAAAAGAGAGGGAGCAAGCATAAAGCTTAGTAAGTTGCATGTAAATAAGTAACAACATCAACCATGCATATTTAAACACATAGCATATTATAAAATCAACACAACATTCTTGAGTGAACAAAGGTAGATATCACTACATACTTATATATCACAAGTATAAGCTAAAGATTACAAAATCGTCCCAAAATAATTTTCATAAATAGAACTTACTCATGTTATTCTTGCCATTAAGGCAACATAACTAGACTCATATCTCATGAGTTTTGAATAACAACCTGTACCACAAACAACATGATTATATCATTCCATATCTTTATCATAAGCTTTAAAATAATCCATGAAACCATTGGAATACTAAAGGATATCCGATAAGCCTCACAGAAGAGGGTAAATTGCCGATGCCATGTCCCAGACTTGGTCTTACAGTGGCTCACATGTCGAGGCTAATGCCATGTCCCAGACATGGTCTTACACTAGCTCTCGTCTCAATGCCGATACCATGTTCCAAACATGGTCTTACACTGGCTCTCATAACATTGCCGATGCCATGTTCCAAACATGGTCTTACACTGGCACACATAATGTGGTCGGTGCCATGTCCCAGACATGGTCTTACACTAGCACACATATCACTCAAATGTAATGGCATGGATATCCATTCTATTCCTAGGTTCAACCAAGAATTTACCACATTAAATTTCATCATGCATTATTCATAAGCATATTCAACATTGTTATGCAAAATAAATCATTCCACACATAATAATGATAAATTTGCCTTACTTACGTACAACTTACCTCAGTATACAAAAGGTGGACGACTAGTTAGTTTTTAATCCACTAGCTTGGCTTTCCCCAGTCTAGGTCCAGATTTCGTATTTCTTGATCTATAACGATAAACTTACTAGTTTAATCATCAGATTAATCCAGACATTTTATAAACCATATTTTCAGGAAAATGACCAATTTGCCCCTAGACTTTTACAAAATTATGATTTTACCCCTAGGCTCGTAAAATGATTTTCATCGAATTTCCTTATTAACCAAGCTAGCCGAATCTACTTTAAGCCTATAGCATCTCACAATTTCAATTATTACTCATACTTATCACTCATTTTATAATCTTTACAAAATGGTGCATTTGAGGTGTTTTCATGAAAATCCTTTCGCAAACGTTGTTTTTTTAACAACCATGATTCATTTTCTTCCATAAAATTTTAGCAAACAACAAAAGTACTCAAATGGCAACACCCTATACTCTCAACCATTTTGCAAAATAATCCCCCCATTAGTTAGTTTATGCTACAAGGGTCCCAAAAATACAAAAATCATCAATAATGATCATGAAAATCACTTACTTGCAAGAGTAAAGAGTGGCCAAAATTTTGAAGCTCCAAACCTCTAAAATGGCTGATATTTTCGGTGATATGGACAAGAGATGAAAAAATGACAACCCTTTTCTTTTTGTTTTATTTCTAGTCAAAATTAAGCTACCAACTTCACCAAATTTTGACTTTTTTACTCCTATTTGTCTCTATGGCCGGGCACCCTTATTGAAATGGGTCTATTTTCCCTTTAAAGACCCCTAATTATGATTCTCTAGTTATTTAATATCATTTACTGGATAAACAGAACTTTTTCCCTTTATGCGATTTAGTCCTTTTTCACAATTAAGTTCACAATCGCTAAAATTAATTCATCAAAATTTTCATGCATCCATGTAAACTTACTATAACACATAAAATAATATTAAAAATAATTTCTCTGGCCTCAGATTAGTGGTTATGAAACCGCTGTTCCGACTAGGCCCAAAATCGGGCTGTTACAATTCTCCCCCTTAGGGATTTTCGTCCCTGAAAATCTCACCATTAAAAAGGTTTGGGTATTGGTCCTCATGGTCTCCTTAGGCTCCCATGTGGCCTCTTCTATCCCATTTTTATGCCATAATACCTTTACAAGTGTTATACTCTTATTCCTCAATTGTTTAACCTTTCGAGCTAAAATCTTAATCGATTCTTCGCCATAAGTCATATCTGATCGAATCTCAATCTCTGTTGGTGAAAGAACATGCGAAGGGCCAGAACGGTAACAGCGTAACATCGACACATGGAAAACATTGTGGATCTTCTCTAACTCAAACGGCAAGGCTAGTCGATAAGCTACTTGTCCAATTCTCTCAATCACCTCATAAGGTCTAATAAAAAGTGGACTTAATTTTCCTTTCTTACCAAATCAGAGGACTTTCTTCCATGGGGATACTTTTAAAAACACCTTATCATCAACTTGAAACTCAATTTCTTTTCGTTTCAAATCCGTGTAGGATTTTTGTCTATCAGAAGAGGCCTTCAAATAATCACAAATTATCTTTACTTTCTCTTCGGTCTCCTTGACTAAGTCAACCCCGTGAATCTGATTTTCTCTGAGTTCGGTCCAAAACAAAGGCGTTCGGCACTTACGTCCGTATAAAGCCTCATAAGGCGCCATTTTCAAGCTCAATTGATTGCTATTGTTGTAAGAAAACTCTACCAGTAGTAAATACTCTTCCCAACTACCTTGGAATTCAAGAACACAACACCGCAACATGTCTTCAAGAATCCGAATTACTCTTTCTGACTGGCCATCGGTTTACGGATGGAAAGCCATGTTAAAATTCAACTTTGTCCCCAAAGCTTCTTGTAACTTTTTCCAAAACTGCCAGGTGAATCTCGAGTTCCTATCCAAAATAATCAACAATGGTACTCCATGAAGTCTCACAATTTCAGAAATATACAACTCAGCTAGCTTATCGAGTGAGTAGTCGGTACGTACCAGAATAAAGTGAGTTGATTTCATTAATCGATCAACTATGACCCAAATAGCATTTTTCTTTCTTGGTGACAATGGCAATCCCGTCACAAAATCCATGGTAATTCGATCCCATTTCCACTCGGGGACCATCACAGGCTGAAGTAAACCCGAAGATACTTGGTGCTCGGCTTCCACTTGCTGACAAATTAAACATTTAGAGACAAACTCTAAAATGTCTCTCTTCATTCCCGACCTCCAATACATTTTCTTGGAGTCATTGTACATTTTCACACTACCTGGATGGATAGACATACAATTGTTATGTGCCACATGCAAAATTTTCTGAATAAGCTCATCATCTTTAGGTACACAAATTCTATCTCAAGACATTAAACAACCATCTGAACCAATCCGAAAATTTGATTCTATACCCGTCTCACACTAAGTTATCTTAGCTTGAAATTTTTTATCACCTTTTTGAGCTTTGTAGATCTCTTGCAAAAAAATTGGTTTCACTCTATACTCGGCTAAAATCGAGCCATCGTCGGTTACTAACAACTGAGTGTTCATAGCCCTCAAGGCAAACAATGACTTCCTACTCAAAGCATTGGGGACCACGTTCGCCTTTCCCGAGTGATAGTCGATCACCAACACCTTATCTTTTATGAGCTTTAACCATCTTCATTGGTGAATGTTCAATTCCTTTTGAGTCATCAAATACTTTAGACTTTTATGGTCGGTGAATACTCGACGTCTCTCGCCATACAAGTGGTGTCTTCAAATCTTCAATGCGAACACTATGGCTGCTAGCTCTAAGTCGTGTGTTGGAAAATTTTTCTCATATGGCTTTATTTGTCTTGAGGCATATGCTATTACCTTGTCTTTTTGCATGAGAACACACCCCAATCCATTCAAGGATGCGTCACTTTACACTACAAATTTTTTACTCAGTTCCGTTTACACTAGGACTGGTGCTTCAGTCAATAGTGCTTTCAGTTTCTCAAAACTCTGCTAGCACTTTTCTATCCATTCGAACTTGATATCTTTCTATAGTAACCTCATCATAAGAGTAGCAATTATGGAGAATCCTTTAATGAATCATCGGTTGTAACTTGCTAAACCTAGAAAACTTCTAACCTCCGATAGATTTCTCGGTGGTTTCCTTTCAACAATAGCCAAGATCTTACTCGGGTCAACTCTAATTCCATCACCTGACATGATGTTTCCTAAGAATCCGACCTCTCAGAGCCAAAAATGACTTTTACTAAAATTGGCATACAACTGCTTATCTCTTAGAGTCTGCAAGAAAGTTTTCAAATTCTCTGCTTGTTCACCCTCATCACAAGAATAGATTAATATATCATCGATAAAAACAACAATGAACTTATCCAAGTACGGTCGAAGAATACTGTTCATTAAATCCATAAACACAGCATGAGCATTCGTTAAGACAAAGGGCATGATAAGGAACTCATAGTGCCCGAACCTCGTCCGAAATGTGGTTTTCGGTACAACTTGCTCCTTAACTCTTAGCTGGTAATACTTGGATCTTAAGTCTATCTTAGAAAACACTATGGCCCCTTTCAATTGGTCAAACAGATCATCGATCCTTAGCAAAGGATACTTGTTCTTTATAGTCACCTTATTGAGTTGTCTGTAGTCTATACATAACCTCATCGACCCGTCTTTCTTTTTCACAAAAAGCACCGAAACACCCCACGGAGAATAGCTCGGTCTAGCAAAACCCTTATCCATTAACTCTTGTAGCTGAGCCTTCAACTCTGTTCTCTCCAACGGTGTCGTCCTATATGGGGCAATCGATATAGGCACAGTACTAGGGACTAACTCGATATCAAACTCGACTTCCCTAGTTTGGGGCAGTCCGGGCCACTCTTCTAGAAACACATCCAGAAACTAACATAACGCTAGCATTGACTTAATCTTTACTTCCGGTACTTGGGTATTCAAGACAAATGCGAGATAAGACTCATACCTTTTCTCATGTATTTCTCAGTCGTCATAGAAGAAATCACTACGGGTAAGCTACCCTATTCACCTGATTCAACCCGAAGAATATCCCCATTTTCACATTTCAGTTCAATAAATTTCTTTCCACAATTTACTATAACATCATGGGTACACAACCAATCCATACCAAGGATAATGTCAAATTCATCAAATGGCAATAACATAAGGTTAGTCGGAAAACAATGACCTCTAATTGTCAAGGGAAAATTTCTACATACTTGGTCAACTAATACATGCTTGCCTAATGGGTTTGACACCTTTACCACAAATTTTGTAGACTCAACAGGCATATTCATACTAGACACCAGTTTTACACAAGCATACGAATGGGTAGACACCGGATCAATCAAAGTAACAACAGAAATGTCATGAAGAGAAAATGTAGCCGTAATCACATCTAGTGACGATGCCTCTTTGCGAGCGCGAATGGCATAAGTCCTTGCAGGCACTCGACCCTCGGACCTCACGGCGGAATCTCTAGGCGCACCTCTGCTGTTAGCCCCTCTTTTTGGGTTCTTCTATGGTATTCCTCTTGAAGAAGCATTACTCGCTCTCGTATCTTTTTGTTTTGCCTTTCTCTTCCATTTTAGGACAGTTTTAGATGAAATGATCTAATGACCGACATTTAAAATAGCCTCTTTCATTTCCTCGGCACTCACCAAAATGGCATCTACCGCACTGTGAACATTCTGGTCTGTTTGGTTGAGCACTACCAACACTCGTGATAGAAGTGGTTTGAGCCTTAGACGCTGGGTACTGCTTATTCTTATTTCTACTCGAGAATCCGACTGAAGCATTTGATCAAGTAGTGCACTCTCTCGGTCTCCTGGACGAGGTAAAAAATGATTTTCCCATTTTTCTTTTCTCTGAGTCACAAGACTCGTTATTTGCTTTTCTCTTCTCCTTGACCAATTCTTCTACCTTGCAAGCTCTCTCAACAAGCACCACAAACTCCCTTCACTCTAAGATGCCCACTAATAATCGGATGTCTTCATTCAATCCGTATTCAAATCTCTTACACATGATAGCTTCGGTAGATATGCACTCCTTAGCGTATTGGTTGAGCCTCACGAACTCACACTTATACACTGTCACTGCCATTCAGCCTTGCTTTAATTCTAGAAATTCCTTCCTCTTCTGATCTATAAACTTTGACTAAATACTTCTTTCAAAATTCCTCTTGGAAAGACTCCCATGTAATCTTTTTCCCTTGGTACAACCGACACAAGGGTGTTCCACCACTGGTAGGCCGAGTCTCGCAGGAGTGACACAACACACTTCATGCACTTCTCAGGTCTGCAAGACAATTTATCGAATACCCTAATGGTGTTTTCTAGCCAAAACTCTGCCTTCTTTAGGTCATCATCTATATTCGATCTAAATTTCTCGGCCCTTTTGTTTACAAATTCTATCAACCAGAGGTTTCTCCCTTCTAATCATCTCTACAGCATAGGGAGCTATGAGGCAGGCTTGGGGATTGGAGGGGGTGGAGGAGGTGGAGTGTTCAGGTTTGCATGAACAAACTCCGAATACCATGCGTTCATCATATGAAGGTAGGCTTCTCTAGCCCCTCCGCCCTGACCAAATGTCACGAGCCCACTCTCGACTAGCGCGGTCCCTTCAACAAGAGCCAGTGCATTACTTTTCGCATCGTCTGCCACTACTCCATCAAGATCCATTTAGTATATGAAAACACAATTTAAATTCGTTAGGAGTAGTCACACTATCACAATGTATTTATGGCATGTATAGCTAGACTTGTACACTCACTATGTTAGTCCGAGAATCGACAAAACTTGGCTCTGATACCACTAAATGTAACACCCCTTACTCGTATTTGATGCCAGAACAGAATACGAGGCACTATCAATCTCAACACATGCAAACGTAAATTTCCTAGTTATGAAATTTCGCTCCAATTTAAAACTTTTCTCAATACCTTAATGTCCCTATTATGGGCCTACGAAACCCCAAACACATTTTAGGATTGATTCGGGACTAATCTGTACACTCTAGAAAACTTTGTAAAATATCAAGAACACAGAGGCACACACCCGTGTGGAAGGGCGACAAGCCCATGTGTCTTTTTAACATGGCCAAGTTGAAGGCCCGTGTGGCTTACACGACCTGAACATATCATGACACGCCCTTTTCCATGACCTGTGTCCCCCACACGGCCATGACACGCTTGTGTACAAAAACCTTAACAATCTGTTTCTGATGTCAGCAACCCTTTAGGGGCACACGTCCATGATACACGTCTGTGTACTAGGCCGTGTCCTTCACGCGGTTGAGACACACAGACGTGCCTCTGCCCTGTGGTTACTACTGGGTATTCTATTTTGCCAAATTTAGGTACAGGGGACACATGGACTAACTACACACCCATGGGGCTGACTGTGTATCACACACGGCCTAGACACACACCCGTGTGTCTACCCGTATGGACAAAAACAAGGCTATCTACCAAGCGTTTTTGCCACCCTTACATGCACCAACCTACAAAACATCAAACATCTCCAATCCAAGCATAATCACAAATAAATAAAACAACCATAACCATGAGAATTTTCATTAAAATGCATTTAATAGTAATCAATATTAGCCAACATCAATGGCCTATACAAAACGAATATCATATCCATATGAGCCAACACTTGTGGATAAACTAACATGACATTAAACAAAAGACCAAGTCCCTATACATGCCACACTCAAAACATTTAAATTAGCTATACCAAAAGCCTCAAGTGATGGTGTGATCGATGCCTCCAACATCTCTTAATTCCCGATGCTAACTTGGCGGCACTATAAGAAAATGGAAAAGAGAGGGAGTAAGCATAAAGCTTAGTAAGTTGCATGTAAATAAGTAACAACATCAACCATGCATATTTAAATACATAGCATATTATAAATCAACACAACATTCTTCAGTGAACAAAGGTAGATATCACTACATACTTATATATCACAAGTATAAGCTAAAGATTAAAATCGTCCCAAAATCATTTTCATAGATAGAACTTACTCATGTTATTCTTACCATTAAGGAAACATAACTAGACTCATATCTCATGAGTTTTGAATAACAGCCTGTACCACTCACAACATGATTATATCATCCCATATCTTTATCATAAGCTTTAAAATAACCCGTGAAACCATTGGAACACTAAAGGATATCCGATCAGCCTCACACAAGAGGGTAAATTACAGATGCCATGTCCCAGACATGGTTTCACACTGGCTTACATGTCGAGGCCGATGCCATGTCCCAGACATGGTCTTACACTATATCTCGTCTCAATGTCGATTCTATGTTCCAAACAGAGTCTTACACTGGCTCTCATAACATTTTCGATGCCATGTTCCAAACATGGTGTTACACTGGCACACATAATGTGGCACGTGCCATGTCCCAGACATGTCTTACACTAGCACACATATCACTCAAATGTAATGGCATGGATATCCAATATATTCCTAGGTTCAACTGAGAATTTACCACATTAAATTTCATCATGCATTATTCATAAGCATATTCAACATCATTATGTAAAATCAATCATTCAACACTTAATAACGATAAAGTTTCTTTCCTTACGTACAACTTACCTCGGTATACAAAAGGTGGGCGACTAGTCAGTTTTTAATCCACTAGCTCGCCTTTCCCCCGGTCTAGGTCCTAATTTCGTATTTCTTGATCTATAACGATAAAATTTACTAGTTTAATCATCACATTAATTAAGACATTTTATAAACCATATGTTTGGCAAAATTACCAATTTGCCCCTAGACTTTCACAAAATTATGATTTTACCCCTAGGCTCGTAAAATGATTTTCATCAAATTTCCTCATTAACCAAGCCTAGTCGAATCTACTTTAAGCCTATAGCATCTCACAATTTCAATTAATACTCATACTTATCCCTTATTTTATAATCTTTACAAAATGGTTCATTTGAGGTGTTTTCATGAAAATCCTTTTGCAAAAGTTGTTTGTTTAACAACCATGATTCATTTTCTTCCATAAAATTTCAGCAAACAACATAAGTAATCAAATGGAAACACCCTAGACTCTCAATCATTTTGCAAAATAATCCCCCCATTAGTTAGCTTATGCTACAAGGGTCCCAAAAATACAAAAATTATCAAGAAATATCATCAAAATCACTTACTTGCAAGAGTAAAGAGTGGCTGAAATTTTGAAGCTCCAAAACCCCTAAAATGGTTGATATTTTCAGTGGTATGGACAAGAAATGAAAAAGATGACAACCCCTTTCTTTTTGTTTTATTTCTAGTCAAAATTAAGCTACCAACTTCACCAAATTTTGACTTTTCTACTCCTATTTGTCCCTATGGTCGGCCACCCCTATTGAAATGGGTCTATTTTCCCTTTAAAGACCCCTAATTATGATTCTCTAGTTATTTAACACCATTTGCTAGATAAACAAAACTTTTGCCCTTTATGTGATTTAGTCATTTTTTGCAATTAAGCTCACAATCGCTAAAATTAATTCATCAAAATTTTCATGCATCCATGTAAACGTGCTATAATACATAAAATAATATTAAAAAATTTTCTTTGGCCTTGAATTAGTGGTTCCAAAACCACTTATAACAGCCCAATTTTGGGGCTAGTCGGAATAGTGGTCTCGGGACCACAAATCTGAAGTCAGAGAAATTATTTTATTATTAATACAGGGTCATAGAATGTTTATATTAGTGCATGAAAAATTTGGTGAGCTAATTTTAACGTTTGTAAGCCCAATTGCGAAAAGGGATTAAAACGCATAAAGTGAAAAAGTCCTAATTTGATAGCTAAAGGTGTTATTTTATTAGAGAATCAAATTTGGGGGAATTAAAAGGGCAATTAGACCCTTTTAATGGAGCATAGCTGGCCATAGAGTCAAAGAGGAGATGAAATTTTAAAATTTGGTGGGTTCGGTGGCTTATTTTGACTAAAATAGAAATAGATAAAAGAAGGATGATATCATCCCTTTTCATCATCTTCCTCCACCAAAATTTTTAGCAAAGAATGAGGCTTAAGAGCTTGAAATTTCAATAATAACTTTAAGCCTTCACAAGTAAGTGATCCTAATGGCTTTTCTTAAATATTTTTGTACTTTTGAGATCCTTGAAGCATGAGTTTCAAATGAGGGTACTATTTTGCAAAATGATTGAGAGTCTAGGGTTTTTCCATGAAAGGATTTGCGATGGTTGCTAAGTTTTTATGGAAGAAAATGAGTCTTGGGTGTCTTATAAACAACTTTTGTGAAAGGTGTTAGCCTAAAATGACTAATGTGCATAAGTTGTAAAATAGATAATAAATGTGTGAAATAGTCGGAATTTGGAGTTGCTATAAGAGCCAAATATGTTCGACTAGTCTCGAGAAATAAATAAATTTGATAAAAATCAATTTTCGGGCCTAGGGGTAAAATGGTCAGTTTGTTAAAATCTAGGGCAAAATGGTTGTTTTACCAAATATGTGAATTTTTGATTTCTTAATTCTAATTAGAGACTAAATGAGTACATTTTTTATATTATAGATCAAGAATTATCGAATCTGAACCTAGATCGAGGGAAAGCCAAGCAAATCGACTAGTTGCCACATTTTGTAATCCGAGGTAAGTTGTACGTAAATAATACAATTACATTGATAATATATGTGTTTAAATTGTATCGAAATTATTATAGCATAAATTGTTTGACTTGTGGAAATGAGAAAATGTGATGAGAATAGAGATAGTAAAATTTCTGTTGGAACCCTAGGGAAATAAATAGGATATTCATGCCATGACAATGGGGTCATTTGTGAGAGCTAGTGTAAGACCATGTCTAGGACATGGCATCAACATTGAGAGCAGTGCTAGTGTAAGACATGCCTGGGACATGCAACAACTTCGAGACGTAAGCTAGTGTAAAACATGTTTGGGACATGCGTTGGCTACGAGATGATAGCCAGTGTAAGACCATGTCTGGGACATGGCTTCGACTTGAGATATAAGCCAATGTAAGACCGTGTCTGGGACACGGCATCGGCACCTTACCCCACGTTTGAGGCTATGGTATATTTGATAGCATTCCCAATGGTTCAACGGTGGAAGTTTTGATTTTTTGTTAATGGGGAAAGTATAACCGTGTTGTGAGTGATACAGATACCTATTTGGTATGTATAAAATGTGAGCCACATTATATGCTATATGATGTGTATTGAGTATTGATGAGTAAGTTTTGCTTATACCCACTTGTGTATTATGATACTTGTTGATGAATGGCAAAGTATAGTTGTATAATTATTTATATGCAACATACTAAGCTTTATGCTTACTTCATCTTCTTTCCTTTTTCTTATAGTGCCGTCTATCTAGCTCAAGGATCAACGAAAGTCAGAGATATCGATCACACTATCAATCGAAGCATTCAGTATAGTTTGATTTATATTTTTGAATATGGCATGTATAGGGAGCTAGACTTGTGTTTTGTGCTGTTATTAATTTGGCCAAATGTGTTGGCTTGGGATAAATTCCTCATTTTGTATTAAGCCTTGAATGATGGCTAATATTTATTTTGATATATGCAAATGGTGATATGTTCATGGATAATTAAAATGCACAAATGAAATGTTGTCTATTGTGACTGATTTTATTGCATGAAATAGTCTTGTACTGGCTTTGGTTGCTTTTGTGTAAGTAAGGGTGGCAAAGAGGCTTGGTAAATACCTGATTTTGTCCACACAGGTAGACACACGGGTGTGTGTGACAAACAGCCAGCACCATGGATGTGCTGTCCAGCCATGTGTCCCCTGCACGTAAAAATTTTAAGTTAGTATGCATGATAGTAAACACACAGGAAGAGACTCGGTCGTGTGTCTCAGCAGTGTGAAGGGCACGGTCTAGCATTCGGGCGTGTGCCTTGGCCATGTGACCCTTATGAAATGCTAACATCAGAAACAAAATGTCTAGGTTTGTGCACACAGGCTAGGACACGGGCGTGTCATGGCCATGTGAAGGACACGGGCGTGTACCAGGCCGTGTGAAAACCCCTGTAGGTGTGCATTTAGAATTAATTCCACATGGGTGGAGGACACAGGCGTGTCCCTATTTCGCTTAAGCCGTGTGAGACACACGGGCCATTAGCACGGCCATGTTGGAATGGTCACACAGTCATGTTGCCCCTCCCACATAGGCGTGTGCCCCTGTGTCAAGTGACATTTTTCTATAGTTGTCAAAAGGACCCAGATTGGTCCTGAATGATTTTCGATGTGTGTTTTGGGCCTCGTAAGCCCATATTAAGAATATATTGATAAGTTTAAGAAAGTTTTAAATTTTCCAAGTCACGCAGACTCGGAATTGGTTGTAAGTATGAGTTCAAGTTAGGTAACGCCTCGTATTCCACCCTGGCATAGGATATGGGTACGGTGTGTTACACCACTGTTTCGACTAGGCCCAAAATCGGGCTGTTACAAAGCAACATGAGTGCAACTATCTAACTCATGACCTAGAGTTGGCTACAATAGCTTTTACACTAAAAATATTGATGCACTACTTGTATGGAGAGAAGTGTTACATATACACTGATTATAAGAGCCTTAAATACCTTCTAACCCAAAAAGAATTGAACCTTAGGCAAGGGAGGTGGTTATAACTATTAAAAGATTATGATTGTGTGATTGAATACCACCCCGGGAAAGACAACGTTGTAGCAAACACCCTAAGCTAAAAATAGATGATTGATTTAAGGGAAATGTTTGCTAGGTTGAGTTTAGTGGATGATGGAAGCTTTCTAGCAAAATTTCAAGTAAAATTCACCTTACTTGATGATGTCAAAGCTAAACAACCCTTAGATATAACCTTGTTACCTCAAATTAAATAAGTAGAAGAGGGAAAGATCGAATATTTTAGGTTTAATGATGATGGAATCTATGTTTTCAAGGGAGGTTTTGTGTGTTAAATGACAATAAATTAAGGAAAACCATACTTCGGGAAGCACATGCTAACTCTTATGCCATGCATCCAGGAAGGAATAAGATTTATCGTGATGTGAAGGAACTATATTGATGGCCAAGATTGAAACGAGATGTAACAAAATTTGTGGCCAATTGCTTAACGTATTAGCAAGTAAAAGTTTAGCATCAATTTCCTTCAGGATTATTGTAACCAATCAAAATACCGCAGTGGAAGTGGGAGTGAATAATGAAGGACTTTGTTAGAGGGTTTCCCTTAACACCCACTAAGAAAGATTCAATTTGGGTGATAGTAGACCATTAACTAAGTTAGCACACTTCTTACTGTTCATAAAATTATTCATTATAGAAGCGAGCGATGTTATACATTTTGGAGATAGTGAGGTTGCATATGGTGCCGATATCGATTATTTTAGATCGAGATCCTCGTTTTACCTCTTGACTCTGGAAGAACTTGCAAGAGTCATTACGAAACCACTTGGATTTTAGCACTACTTTCCATCCACAGTTTGACGGGCAATCTGAGCAGGTGATACAAATTTTGGAAGATATGTTAAAAGGTTGTATTATAAAATTCTGAAGCAGTTGGGAAGAATATTTATCCTTAGCTGAATTTTCCTACAAAAATAACTTTCGAACGAGCATCCAAATGGCACCTTATGAGGCCCTATATGGACGTAAATGTTGAACTCCTTTGTATTGGACCAAACTAGGTAAAATAACAATTTTGGGTCCTAAGTTAGTGCAAGAGTCCGAGGGAGAATCAAACTGATTCATGAAACACTAAAAACAACTTCCGATTGATAGAAGTCGTATGCAGATTTTAAGAGAAAATACATTAAGTACAGTGTCAGAGATCAAGTCTTTCTAAAAGTGTCCCAATGGAGAAAGGTGTTAAGGTTCGTAGGACCTTGTCGAATCCTTAGGAAAATCGGTCTAGTTGTTTACCAACTCAAATTAGCTCCCGATCTAGATCAAATTCATGACATCTTCCACATCTCCATGTTGAGATGTTACCATTTTAACCCTTTTTACATCGTTCCAATGGAAGAGATCGAGGTACGATCAGATTTTTCCTTTGAAGAAGAACCTGTACAAATTCTAGAGCGTAATGTAAAAGTTATGAGAAGGAAGTGAATTTCTTTGGTTAAAGTTCTATGGCGAAACTATGGAGTTGAGGAGGCCACATAGGAAACAATAGACACATTTTGTCAATAGTATCCTCACTTATTTGAATCAGGTAAATTTTGTGGACGAAATTTCTTTAAGGAAAGGAAAACTATAACACTAAAAATTGCATAGGGTTAGAAATTTAATTAATCACCAACAAATGAGTCTTAGTCTTGATGGTTAAGATCTTAAGATACTCATTTGAAAATTAAGCTTCAAATCCCACTCTTCCATTTTCTTCTATTTTATTTCAGCAACCAAGGAACTAAGGCCGACTAAGATATATAAAAAAATGTGGTAGAAATAAGCTATGAATGGAAAGTAGCCCAATGGTTAAGCATTCCCCTTCTCCCTTGCACCGAAGTTCAAGCCTCGCCAAACTTATTTCACCTATTTCTTTTTCTTCATTTTTGGCATAAAAGGGTATTTTACCATTCAGCCCCACAAAATTTTGAAACCCTAACTATTTAATCTCTTTTCCTAATTACATGTGAATTTCTACTTATTTTTCAACCCTAACTAGAAATTTTCCTCTATTCTCTTTAGATACATATTTTTCTTTTATTCCTCTTTTTCATTTCATAAAAATTTTGCATTAGTTTTTGGAAATTAATGTTTTGAAATCCTAAATCAAAAATTAAGTAGATCTCGAAAATTCTGGGATAACATTATTCTTGTTAAATTTTTTAAATCAATTATGAATCTTTTACGAGTTTTCTCAAAAATCTTGATAATTTTGATAAATCTTGAAAATTGATATTAATTCTTGCATATTTGTCAGTTGAAAGACTCATTGTAGGCATCCCAGATCAGATTTGGACGTGAGGATTGTTGTTTGAAACCCTAAAAGTCAAGTATGTGTTCTTTTACGAGAAAATTGAGGCAAAATAGAGAATAGGTTAGACCACTCGACCAGCCACGCGAGCGTGTGGTCGCCCATGTGGACCATATGACCACTACACATAGACATCTCTCCCCTGAAACTCTAGGTTTTTGCTTCTCACATGGACCAGGACACCCTACGCTGCCTACCAAACAGTTGTGTCTACCATGTAGGTTGAATTTCAAATGCCACATGGCTACAGTCTCTCACACGGCCATGTACCCCCTTCACACGGGCCAAGGCATACCACACGGTCTAGTAACACGGCCATGTGTCCCTTGTAATTTAGAATTTATAGTTTTGACCCAGAGTTTTATGTTTTGATTAGAATAGTCCATGAACAGGTTTTGAACTATATTTAGTGAATTAAATTATGCAATTAGGTCCCTAATGATAAGAAATATGTTCGAATACATGATTGACCAAATTATAACATTATTTATTTATATTTATAAATAATTACATGAATTATGAATAATATATGTTACTATTATATCTATACTTTTGATTGCATGAAATGACATGCCTATGATACTGAAAACTAAATATATGAGAAAGCATGACTACGCTACTAATTTGCCATGTGTTAGTACATTAAATAGTATCATATTTTGTCTGAATTCAATATGCCATAATGCATTGCATTGGTTGGGACGATATGTACAGAAAAAGAACAAGTAGTCTATCTATAAGAAAAATGGTTGTGCAAAGTCATAGCCATGCGACAGTTCTTATCTACAAATTGTTGTGCACCTACAGCCAGATGTAGATTCCATTTACATGTACTAATGTGAACCCACAACCAAAGGTCAATTCCAACGACGGGTTTATGTTGTAAAATCTACAACCAAAAAAGAGGTTTCACCTACAAGACTTTTGTTGTGAACCCACAGCCAAATAAAGGCTCCAATTGCAGGGACTTGTGTGTCCACAGCCAAATGACAGTTATTATCTACAAACTAAATGTAACACCCCTTACCTGTGTCCGACGCCGGAACAGGAAAGAGAAATTACCGGACTTAATCGTTCACAAACATGCAAAAACCACGCTACAAAATTTCTTTTAATTCAAAACTTTTCATACACATGCTTAATGTCCAATACACAGGCCTAAGAAGCCTTAAACATGGGATACGATGCCGATGCCATGTCCCAGACATGGTATTACACTGGCTAGCACATCAAAGTCGATGCCATGTCCCAGATAGATCTTACACTGACTTTCATATCTCGAGGCCGATGTCGTGTCCCACACAGGTCTTACACTGGCTCTCATCTATCAATGTCAATGCCATGTCCCAGGTAGGTTTTACACTGACACACAACAAGCTGATGCCATGTCCCAGACATGTTTTACACTAGCTTGTATATCTCAAGGCTGATGCATGTCCCAAACATGTCTTACACTAGCTCTCGTCTTAATGTCGATGCATGTCCCAAACATGTCTTACACTAGCTTGTATATCTCAAGGCTGATGCATGTCCCAGACATGTCTTACACTGGCTTGTATATCTCAAGGCCGATGCATGTCCCAGACATGTCTTACATTAGCACACATATCACCCAATATCATGGCATGAATATCCCAAATCTATTCCTAATGTTCAACCGAAATTCTTTATTACATTAATTCTCATATTTCACATTCCCAACACAACTCAACAATTCATGCCAAACAAATTGTATAATACATTATAACAATTAATTTGCATTATTTACGTACAGCTTACTTGTTTCAAAGGAATGTCATATTCCATCAAATTTCCAACATATTTAATCATCACAAAAATGTTATTAACGTTTGACATCACTTTCTCATACATAACCCCATCCACATATAATTAAATGCAATCATAGAAAAATAGATTTCAAGTCTATTATAATAACATGGATAACATATTTATTTAGTCACATTGACTTACCTCAAATGCAATTTTGGCTAATTATTCTCTTTTTGTCCTTGATTTAAGCCCAAATCTCAATTTTCTTGATCTAACATGGTGAAGTTCACTCATTTAATCATTACATTAATCAAAACATTCTATAATTCACAATTTGGTAAAATAACCGTTTTGCCTTTAAACTTTACAAAAATTACGATTTTGCCCTTATGCTTGTAAATTGATTTTTATCGAATTTCCTCATTTAACAAGCCTAGTCAAATTCTCTTTCTAACTATAGCAACTCACAGTTTCAATTATTTCACACATTTACAACTTATTTTACAAACTTTACAAAATAGCCCTTTTTAGGTGCTTTCATGCAAACTCCTTTCACAAAAGTTGTTTATTATGCAACCATGACTCATTTTCTTCCATAAAAATTCAGAAAAAAACATGATTTTTCACATGGAAAAACCCTATACTTTCATCCATGTTGCAAAATAGTCCCCTCATTAGCTAGATTATTCTATAAGGGTCTCAAAAGTACAAAAATTATCAAGAAAGGCCATCAAAACCACTTACTTGCAAGGGTGAAGAGTGGATGATATTTTTGAGCTTTCAAAACTGCCTCTTTGCTGGTATTTTCAATGGGGAAGAAGAAAGATGAAAAGATGATACCTTTTGTTTTACTTTATTTTATTTCTAGTCAAAATTAAGTTACCAACTTCACCTAATTTTGACTTTTCTACTTTCTTTATCTCTATGACCTGCCAAGTACCTTTTTAGGCTCTATTTTCACTTTAAACACCCCAAAATTTGGTTCTCTAGCTATTTAACATATTTAGCTAGCAAAACAAACTTTTGTCCTTTATGCGATTTAGTCCTTTTTCGCAATTAAGCATGAAATTGCTAAAATTATTTCACCAAAATTTTCATGCACTCATATAGTCATGCTATAACACATGAAATAACATTAAAAAAATTTCTCTGACCCTAAAATAGTGGTTCCGAAACCACTGTTCCGACTAGGCCCAAAATCGGGTTTCTACACCAGTAGTGGTTTATCCACATCCTCGTGTGTTGGAGAAGGGAGTTCTAGGGAACTCTCAATATGGTGTGTAGCATTGTGGTAGGATTTATTCTATTTAAATATGAAACTGTATGGCATTGTTCAAATCATGTGCATACAAATCTAGAAAATTATGTAATGATATGTATGCATGAATATGTGTATATATGTGCTTGAATATGAATATTGTGGGCAAATCTGAGAATTTTGGTTAAGTCTAAAAACTGTTACTGTGAGTTCTGACATATTAATGATTGTTGCACTTGAAAATCTGATAATTTGAACTAAATTACTATCAATGATTATTTTATGCAACGTTAATTAACGTGTTGTAATAATTGTCACATTGATTTTATTGTAAATGGACTCACACTGAGCGTCAAAGCTAACCTCCCCTTAAATTTTCATCCTTACAGATAGCCCACCAATTTAGGACGCAGGCACTACATCCGGAGGGTCTCGACACTACCTATTTTATTTTCAATTTATTAAGGTTTAATGTTTTGGTTTATTTTATTTTATTATTTAAGTACTGTAATAATTTATTTCAAATTGTGGCATGAGATTTAGGACTTAGGTTGTTTTTATTTTGCATGACATTTTATTTGAATTCTTAAAATATTATACTTTGATTATTAATTAGTACGCATGAACCTCGATTTTAATAAATACATAAGTAAATGCCCATTTTTTTCTGCTGCTAAATGATACTTAAAATGTTGAGGAATAGTGAAATGTCTTTTAAACCAAGTTTTCTATTAAGTCAAATAAATGTTTTAAATGAATTGTTTTCAAAAGCTCCAATAACCCTGCTAGGCCATCTTGGTGGCTAATGTAGTCTTTTGAATTCAGATCTATTGTTTAGGTCGAGTTGGGGAGGTTACAAAATATATCTTGACAAATATTTAAAATAAAATTTATATAAAATCTAAAATGTATAAAACATCATATTTAATAAAATATCAAATTATAGTTATTTTTAATTTAATAATATAAAAATATGATAATTTATGAAAAAATTAAGAATATATAAATTTATTAAATAAAATATTTTGGAATGAATTTGGACAAATGGAGATCCAGGTTTAAATATATCTAGACAACGAGTTGTCCAAATTCATTCTAGTGTCAAATAACATTTCTAATATTTTTTTATTTTTTTATATTTTAGATATTATATATTTTAAATTTCAAAATAATAATATAAAATTTTGGTATGTTATAAAAAATATATATATATAAAACTTAAAAAGTATGTTTGAAATGAACCGACACAAATGGTTATCGATGTAAAATTTGAGATTGTTATGTGTCATTATGTTATTAGTTGTCAGTATCACATCAACGTATTTTAATTATATTACCTTAAAAAAATATCAAATTGACTTACAATTTCTAAGTTTAGATACTAATTAAGTCTAAAACAGAAATTTGAAGTATCAAATAGGTCCAAATTACCAAATTCAGTTACTTCTTAATATATTAACCTTTAAACAAAAGAAATTGGTAGGATATCGAATTAATGAGTAATTAGATCTCTCAATGGTGTGAGTGAGTCGGATTGATTTTAAATTGGGTTAATATGAATTGAATTTTTAAAATTTTAGAATTATTTTATGTTCAAATTATTTTGAAATTAAGTAAATTTTGAGTTCCGATTATTTTGTGCTGGACATTTTTTGTTTAGTTCATGTAAATTTTCCATTCATGTTTTTAAAGTTAAATCATCTCAGTTTAAATTATTTTGGGTTATTTTTTGAATTATTTCATGTTCGGTGATTTTGGGATTGAATTATTTTAGATTCAAGTAAATTTTGTGTTCTAGTTGGTAAAGTTCAAGTTGTTAAATTTTTATGATAAAATTAAATTAGGGCAAGTTTGGATTTAGGTTAATCGAATTGAAACTTTGGGTTGAGATCAAAATTGATATATTTAAAATGTAATGATTTTAAAAGTTGATTTTAATTTTTTGATAATTGCAAAATAATCATTTTAATATCATGTAATTATTTTATTTGGTAGCTTTCAAATTTATTTTACGGTCCATGTTTAGGGATCTTGGCTTTCCATTTTAACAATGTCGTCTCCATGGTTCAAATATATATTCTCTTTCGGGAGAGCAATGTGCCTTACCATTGAAGCTAACACTTGTTGATTTAATGTCATAATTAAAAAATGGGTAAATTACTAAAGGCGAATTTTGGAAGGGGTGGTAGTAGACTTGCTCACAAGGCGAGCCACCGATCAAGCCCGAAGACCCTCCCAAAAAATGGGAGGATTTGGGCAAAATACAAGACCCAAAAAATAGGCTTGGGTAAAATTTAAGACTTGTTTTCTATATGGGCCCAGCATTTAACAAGATTCTTTGGTCTAAATCCTGAATATATTATTTATAAAAATATTATATTAATTATATATGTTAAATAATTATAATTATAATTATATTAAATTACTAACTCAATAATAATAATAAAACCCATCACCCAAAACTTAAAAAAAGAAAAACTTACCCTTCTAAATAACCCAACCCAAAATATAAAATTTTAAAAATTATATTTAATACAATAAAATATTTCTAATATTTATTTGTGTTTTTTAATGCAATAAAAAATTATTATATTTATGGTAGTGTTTTTTAATATAAACACTTACAAAAAATTATTATATTTATGGTAGTGTTTTTTAATTTAAACACTTTTTATTTATTTTTAATGTGTTAGAAAACTTTTATTTTAGTGCGTTTTAGTGCATCCAAATTAGAGTTTGAAACTCATGTAATTAAGGTCTTTTGGTTAACCTGAGACAACTCGATAGATTTATGAGAAATCTCATTCAATTGGATATATGGTAGGGTAAAAAAATGGGACACTAAAATAATTGACTGTCGAACCGTATGAAGCAGGAAACTCTCAAGTATGGTTCTAAAGGAAGGAATTGAACTGCCTATTTTGACTGGGGAGAACAAGCCATTCGACAGGGGGATTCTGAAATAGTGGAGGCTTGGTTCGATCAAGCCGTTGAGTATTGGAAATAGGCTACAACACTTACTCCAAGAAGTCTCTATTTATTTATTATTATTTTAGTTTTAGGTTTCAAAATTTGAATTAGAAATTAGAAAATTCTATTACTATTAAATTTTATTCCTATTCTATTTAATTTCTATTTAATTTATTTATTTAATATTTAATATTTAATTTAATTAAATAAATTACGGTACCATTTAAATTATTAAATTCAATTTTCTAGTCAATCTGAATATTTAAATAGTACAAAATATAAATTATATCCTTTCTCAAATTTTAAAAAAATTGTTTTTAAATAAAAAGCAATCTAAAATATTAAATATGGGCAAGTCGTGTCACGCTCAAATTTACCTTTCTTAAATTAAGTCAGGCTAAGGAAAAAAAGTAAGCTCATTTTTTGGAATGGGCTCGAGCTTCGAAAATTGGTCTAGATACATTGCATGAGTCAAGCCTGAACCTGACCTGACTCGACCTATGAGCACTTTTAGGTAGTAGTAGAGGTGTTCATGGGCTAGTTCGGGCTAGACCTAATATGATATTAGCATACTTTATGCTTGCCCAAGCCCAGCCCAGCCCAAAATTTGGTCCTAAAAGTTTTCCCAAACCAGCTCATATTTGCAAAAGACAAATTCAAACCCATTTTAGGCTCGCCCATATTATTTTTAATTTTTTTAAATATTTATATTATATTATTTTAATATCTAATAATTTTATACATTTTTTATTTTTCAAAAATTTTTACATAGTCATCTTAACATTATTTTAATGTTTACATTAAAGTAGTATTACATATTTAGTATAATTTTATTTTTTAATGTGTTCTAAATTACATAATATTTAAAAATAACATTATATAAAATATTATAAACTTAAAACGAGTCAAATCGGGTCAAGCCTTGAATGTTCAAACTTGAGCCCAACCTATTTTTTAAACGGGCCAATACTTTTGCCCAAACCCTCCAAAATTTCAGGTAGGCCTTCAAGCCTAGGTAGGTAGCTCGCCCTATTAACAGGTCTAAGTGGTAGGGCTTGACCCTTCCTAAATTTTGTGAACATTCATTTTAACCCCCTTAAAATTTCTTAAAATTTTATTTAGCCATATAATTAGTATCTAAAAATAAAATAATTTGTGTTTGGTCCCCAATGCTTTCCAAAGTTTTTTTTAGCTTAATTTATTTTATATAATTTATAATTTTTTATAATATTTTTGGTAACATTTTCAGTTTAATTTGATAAACTAATACAAAGTAGTATCCAAATATTAATTTTGTAAAAAAAAAGTTACATAATTGTAATATCTAAATATAAAGTAGTATTTAAAAATTAATTTGATAAAAACAAACTTAAATAATCACCATTAAAAATATAAATTGAGTGTTTAACCTATTTTACTTTTTAAAATGTTAATTTGGGTGACCAATATTAGCTCGAATTTAAAAGCACTTTGTTTAAAGTAGGCTCGGTTAGGCTTTCTTTAAAAATGTCTACTTTATATAAATATTTCAGGATCCCTATAAATATTTCTAGTTTCGCCCCTATAAATTACACAGTGATCACCCAACTTGTATAACTTTTCATTTTGGGCACTAAAAAAATTTTGCATTTTAGCCACCATTTTTAGAAATTGCTTTCATTTTGGTTACTTGTCGTTAATTCAATGTTATTGTACACTCATTTAGTTATCCAACTTTAGTAAAATTTTATTTTGGTTACTTATCTTTATCTTTTTAATTCTTTTTTTTCCTTTAGAATTAATTTTAATTGTTTAGTAAAAGGAAAAACTTGGATTTTTATAAGGAAAAAACTTGATTTTTTTTTACTGGAATCACCATTTTATCTTTTGAGTTTGTTTATTTTTTCCCATTAAAAGGGAATTACCTGGGTTTTTAGGATAAATTTGAAGTTTTACAAGGAAATACTATTTTATTTTTAAAAATTTCCTTTATATTTTTCATGTTAAATTAATTTTAGTTTTTCTCTTGTAAAAGGAAAAAAATTGAGGTTTTATTGGGAAAGCTTGGGATTTTATAGAAAAATTACTTTATCTTTTTAATTTTTAATTTTCCTCTTTTAGAATTAATTTTTATTTTTTTAGCAAAAAGGGGAAAACTAGGTATTTCTTGTGAATTACTTGGATTTTTATAGGGAAAATAAGTTTTTATAAGGGATTGGGCTACGAGGGGAAACTTAATTACAATACAAAGCTTTTTTTTTTGAAAAATAAAATTAATTTTTATTAGAACTTCCCTCATTCCTTTTATCGAGCATTATGACATGAATTGAGCTTTAATGAGTTCTAATATGTAATGCCAAGTAGTTCTTCTTTTTCATTTCAAGAAGTGCATTATTGGAATTGGGTTAAAACGCCATGTAGTTCTAGAATTTAGGAGTTTCCTCTATAGCCGATCACGAGGGAAAGATCATTTTAATCAATACAGGCAAGATTATTTTATTGGACAATGGAGATGCTCTAAGCATTTCATTAGTTATATGTCAATGTTCTAACAAGAATTATTGCATGCAACTGCCCAAGTTCAATGGGGTAAATGCATTAAAAAGGGTTACATTTTAGTGGATGGTGTCGCTATGGTTGTGATAACTCGCTTAAGGAAAAAACATACTAGTAGCTTATATGCTATTGGAAGGTTACAAATTTGAAGATACAATACTCATTAAGAAAAAATAAATGAGTAACCAAAATGAAAACTTATTCAAAGTTGGTTGACTAAATGTTTTCAAAATAATATTGAAGTAATGGCGTGTGATCAAAATGTTTAACGGAAGTTACTAAAAAGTAAACCTTTTTTTTTCAGTATCTAAAATAAAACTTTATGAAAATTAGGTGATCAACTGTGTGATTTACTCTTAGAGTACTTACAACGTATCTATTAAAGATGTTAATTTTTTCCTTAAATAATAATTTTAAAATTTCACAAGAAACTAATGACACATTTGATTTACTCGAATTGAATAGGGTTGTAATGGAATAGAGCTGTAATTATGTAACAGCCCGTTTTTGGGTCAAATTGGAACAGTGGTTTTGAGATCACAAATCCGAAATAGAAATATTTATTTTGTTATTATTTCAAGGTATACAGTATGATTGAATGATTGTGTGAAAATTTCGTTAATAAGTTTTATTGATTGAGTGTCCAATTTGACTAGAAGGACTAAATTGCAATAGGTGCAAAACTTGAGTTCTTTATGTTAAAAGTGTCTAATTGCTATGAATCCTTAAATTAGAGGTCTTTAAATGGTAATTAGACCATTATACTCTAGGGTGGACAAAAATGGACATGGTTAGGTGAAATTTTGAAGTTTTCCATCAAGAGCATTTTAGTCATTTAGTAAATAAAGACAAAATTTAACAAATAAAAGATGTCATCTTCTTCAAATTAGTCCCCCATGGTCGAATTTCACAAGGAGAAGACTTTGGCCACTTTCAAGCTCGATTGTAAGTTCGTTCTTGTCCTGTTTTTAATGATTTTTATACTTTTGAGATTGTTGTAACTTGATTTAGCTATTTCAAGGACTAATTTGAAAGAAAGGTGAAGTTTAAAATTGTACCCATGTTGAACATGTATGTATTTTGATGTTTGATGGTAGAAAATGCATGTTTTTTGTTTGTTAAACGACTTTTGTAAAGTGATTTTCGGTAAAAACGACAAATAGAAACTTATTTGTAAAAGTCTATAAAATGAGTAGAAAAATGTGAATAAATGAAAAATATGGGCTATCATGAGCATGAAAAAGGTTGGGCCAGGCTTAGGTTAAAGAAATTCACATTACGAGCCTAGGGACTAAATTGTAAAAATGTCAAAAGGTTAGGGGCAAAAATGTAATTTTTGCCATAGTGTGTTCTTGGGCTGAATTGAATAATGTGATGATTAAATAAGTTAAATTTGATATTATAGATATAAAAAAAGCGAAGTTCAAGTTTAGACCGGGGAAAGAACAAAGTTGTGGACTAAATCGAACTAATAGTCGTTTTTGTAACCGAGGTAAGTTCGTATTTTAAATAAGCTTTAATATAATTGTATTTAAATGCTTTAATATTGCGTGAACTATATGATTGATTTTGTGGATGAGTTTAACTTTACGGAAGAGGTCGACGACGGTTCGATAAGCAAGAAATCTCGTTTGAACCTTAGGAATAGATTAGGATACAAGTGACATATCACTAGGGTTATCATGTGTTATGTGATTATGTGATCCAGGTGCTGGTCTCGTACGTCCTACCGGTGGCTGAGTATACTGGCATAAGTTGCAGTTACTTAATAGCTTGTGTGAGCAGCACCGAGTAGCTACGTCTTGACTGACAGCTTGTGTGAGTAGGCCCGTTGATTGGCTCAAGAGCGAGAAATTATGCGATATGAGATTGAGGTAGCATTGGCTACATATGTGGCACTTAGTGTGAAAGATTCCCAAGTATCCGACATTATTATTCCGAGTGGTTCACGGGTATGTCAAAGATGAGAATAAGTGTAAATTTGTTACGAGATGGTACAAGTATGTACTCGAAGCTTATGATTATTAATTCGTGAAATGACGATTTCAAGGTAAGTTGTGATGGAATTGAATTATGATCATGAGATTATGGTAAATTATGTTATCTTATGTTGTATTACTTGTATGATTAATGTATGGTAAAGTTGCTTATGTCTTCATACGAGCTTACTAAGATATATAGCTTACTCCATTTTATTTTCAATGGTTTATAGTGTCACCAAGCTAGCTCGGGATTGGAGATTTTCGGAAGTCATATCACACTATCAAATTGTTATCTTGGGTACCGATGATTTTAAATATTTTGAGAGTATGGCATGTATAAAGACTTGGTCATTTTGTTATATGTGTCATTTGATTTTGCCAAATGTATTGGCTTATATTTGTTTAAGGTGATTTGGTATTTAGCCATGTAATTGGCTTATTTTGGCTAAAATGATTGTAAGCCCATTTATATAAGTATATGTGTTAATGCCTTCTTGTTTTTGTGTTTTGTAATGGGTTTCTATCTGTTTATTATGGTTAAATGACTTGTTGTGAAATGGATGAGATAGGTCCTTTGGTGAGCTAGGAAATTTAAGTAGAATTATGCATGATGAAAGTATTCATGTTGATACTAGTGAATGTGAGTTTGGTATGAATTGATTTGGTAAATTATGCTATAGTAAATATGTAAAGTGTTGGTAATGAATGATATGATTTAGCCTTGATTATGGATGTTTTGGCTGCTTAAACATGCCATGGATTATGCCATTTAACTTGTGTGTGTGAAGGTGTAAATAAGGGCGACAAATGGTTTGGTAGATAGCCTTTGTTTTGTACACATGGATAGACACATGGGCGTGTGTCTAGGCCGTGTGTGACACACGGCCTGCCCCATGGGCATGTGTTTTGGCCGTGTGTCCCTTGCACCTTAATTTTGAGAAATAGAATGCTCAGAATTGAGCACACGGGTAGAGACACAGGCGTGTGTCTCAGCCGTGTGAGGGACACGACCTAAGGCACAGGCATGTGTCTCGACCGTGTGAAGTCTACACCTATTTTATGAAAATATAATTTACCATACGGCCTGGTACACGGGCGTGTGACTTGGCCTTGTGACATCAATTTGTTCATGCATTGTAAAACAAAGAGTTACACGGGTTAGGGACACGGGCGTGTGTGACCGGACAGTCTGCCCACACAGGCGTGTCCTAAGCCATATGGGCGTGTGACCTCTGTTTAGAGCAAAAATTTTCTAGGTTTTGTAAAAATTTCCTAAGTGCTCAATTTAGTCTCAAACCACTTCCAAAGCATGTTTTGAGTCTCGTAGGCTTGTATTAGGGACTTTATGATTGAATGAGAATGGTTTTAATTTGGATGAAATTTTATGACCCGGAATTTGTATGTTTGCTCGCTTTGTAAGTCCGTTAATGCCTCGTATCTTGTTTTGGCGTTGAATACGGGTGAAGGGTGTTGCAAATTAGTAATTCAATTGTTTAGTTGAATGAAATATATATTGTAATAGCATGAGGAAAAAAACTAAAATAACCAGAGTACCCTTAGCAAAATGCTTTTAGGTAAATAATTATTGTTATTGTTATTAAATTTTAATAAGACCATTATTAAATATAATTTAATAAAAATAAAAATAAGATATAATTTAATAATTTTTTTAATAAAATTATATTTATTTCATTTTAAATTATATTACATTAAAATATTTAATTTTAAATTATATTTTGAAATAAAATATTTTATATTAAATTATATTAAAATATTTTAAATATTTTATTTTTATATTTTTTGAGTCCAAATTTTAAAGGATTAATCTAGAAATTAATTTTATTTTGTTATTTAAGGTTGCATGGAATAGCCATTCTCTATTACGGGAAGACAAGTAATAAGGAAGCAATGGTTATTTCATTAAATGAGTATTACGTTCAACCAAATAAAAGAATGGTTTAACATTCTGTGAATAATAAGGAATGCTATTCAATTCCCCCAACCAAACATGGTGTAAGATTTTTCTTAAAGAAAAGGGACAAATATATATTAAGATAAAATGTAATAAAGAAATTAGCATTTCTCAATTATTGTGCTATAATTGACATTACATATTTTTCGATGCTAAATAAATATTTATATTTATTAAAAAAAGGAATGAATAATATTAAAAAATTTGAAGAAAAATAAATAAATAATAACATTTATTAATAAATAAAAAATGAATAATATTAAAAAGATTTATTCTCATAGCTATCAGAATTACTGTTTTACCCTGATAGAGATTCTTAAAAAGAATTTGTAGTTCATAGTCGATATAAGAGTTATTAATAACGATACGAATAGTTATAATTTAGGTCTTAGGGAATTCCTATTCCTAGTCCATGTTAGACACTGTCATTGGCTTCTTCTTATAATACTATTACAAGAGTTGGATAATTCAAAAATTGATTGAAAATTTGCTAAGATAAAGTGTTTGTGATTCAAAGAGAGAAAAGAAAGAACAAGAAGAAAGTAACACAAAGTTCTCATCCTCTGCTATTTTAATACAAAAAACATTAGATCTTTTAAATAAAAATAAGTAACTTGCACGCTAAGTGAATCAATAAGACATGTAACATCCTAGAACATGGCCTAAGAGTCTGGGCCAACAAACCATTATTTTTTTGTTAACTGTCGAAATTGATTGGTTAATAGTTAGGGACTGAATTGAGAAAAGGGTGAAAGTAAGAGTAAGTTGAATAGTTATTTGACCAAAGAGTTGAGGAAACAATATCCTTTATTAATTGAAACAGAGTCATGCACGTAGGACTTCTTCTACGTTAGGAGACCCTTATGTTCTATAATACCTTAGTTACATATGAATTCAATGTAACAGCCTGATTTTGGGCTTAGTCTGAACAGTGGTTTCGGGACCACAAATCTGAAGTCAAGAAATTATTTTTATTATTATTTTGGTGTCATAGTAAGATTATATGAGTGTATGAAAATTTTGGTGAATTAATTTTAGCATTTGTGAACCTAATTACGAAAAAAGGACTAAATCGCATAAAGGGGAAAAGTTGTAATTTGCTAGCCAAAGGTGTTAAAATGATAGAGAGCCATAATTGGAGGCCTTTAAAGTGCAATTAGACCTCCCTAAAGAGGCATAGCCGACCATTGAGACAAAAAAAGTAAAAAAAATCAAGGGTTGTTGACATTAGATGATGTATTTGACTAATAAATAAAATAAAGAGAAAATGTTGTCATCTTTTTTTTTTCTCTTCCTTCTTCCACTGATTTTTCCTCCAAGAAATAGCCATGGGAGCTTGAATTTTCAGCCACTTATTCCTCTCTCATGTAAGTGATTTAGATGGTTATTTTTTATGATTTTGGTACTTTTGGAACCCTTGTAGCATGAGCTACCTAATGAGGGGACTATTTTGCAAAATGGTTGAGAGTCTAGGGTTTTGCCATGAAAGCATATATGTTGTTAACTAAAATTTTATAGAAGAATATGAATTATGGTTGTGAAATAAACAACTATTGTGAAAGAAGTTCTCATGAAAACCCTAATAAGACCATTTTGTAAAGATTGTAAAATAGATAGTAATGTGGTGAAATAATGGGAATTTTGGTCACTATAAGAGTAAAAAGGGTTTGACGAGGCTTAAGATTTGAAGAAATTCGATTAAAATCTATTTACGAGACCAAGGGCAAAATCGTAAAGTCTAAGGGAAAAATGGTCAATTTTTCCAAATTATATATTGTTGATGTTTTTATTAATATGGTGATTAAATGAGTGAATTATTATCATTTTAGATCAAGAAAGATGAAAACTGGACTTGGACCGGGGGAAAGCCAGGCAAGTAAAGTAAATGTCTAGTCGCCTACATTTTGTAATTCGAGGTAAGTTGTATGTTAATAATGCAACTATATTGCTATGATGTATAATTGAATTGATATTGCATAAATTGTTTGATTCTGGTTATGAGAATGCATGTCGAGAAATTAATGCGGTAAAGATTGCCAGTTGAACATTTGGAATAGACTTGGATATTCGTACCATGACATTGGGTGGTATGTGAGTCAGTGTAAGACATGCCTGGGACATGCATCGGCCACATTTTGAGAGCCAGTGTAAGACATGTCTAGGACATGCATCGGTATTGAGACGAGAGCCAGTGTAAGACATGTTTGGGACATGCATTAGCCTTGGGATATACAATCTAGTGTAAGACATATCTGGGACATGGTGTCAGCTTGTGGCGTGTTAATGTAAGACCTGTCTGGGACATGGTGTCGACAAAAATAGATGAAAGCCAATGTCAGACCTGTCTAGGACATGGCATCGGCCTCGATATGTGAAAGTTAGTGTAAGACCTGTCTGGGACACATCATCGACTTAAATGTGCTAACCAGTGTAAGACCATGTCTGGGACATGGCGTCGGCATCTTATCCCATGTTCGGGGTTATTGAGTATCCGGTAATATTTCAAATGGTTCAACGGAAGATTTATGATTTATATCAAAATGAGAAAAGTTATGACCATGTGGTGAGTGATACAGGTACCTACTTGAAAGGTATGAGATGTGGGCCTAATATAGGCCATATGAATTGTATTGGATGGTGATGAGTAAGCTGTACTTATGTTTATTTATTTTATACATGGACAAGATATGAAATGTTATGAGCATATTGTTGTGTGATAATTAGTTGGTGTTTATTTTCATGCAACTTACTAAGCTTTATGCTTACCCTTTTTCCTTTCCATTTTCTTATAGAGTCGCCAAAGTAGCTCGAGGATCATTGCCTACATCTGAGAAACCAGTCATACTATCACTTTAAGCACTTGGTATAGTTAGTTCTTTTGTTTTGATTATGACATGTATAGGATCTTGACTTTTGAGTTTTGCGTCATTGTTAATTGGCCAAAGTTGTTGGCTTATTTTAATATTTGACTCATTTTGTATAAGGCAATGAATGATGGCTAATTTTGAAAGTTGTTATATGAATATAAGAAGGTCTTTCATGAATGTGAGATTGTTGGTATGGTTAAACGTGTGAATTTCAACGTTTGGATAGCAAATTGCATAAATTGGTTTTTCAAGCATATGTGAAATGTGTTTAGGCCTTAGTTGAGGTTACTTGGTTTAGAAATCATGTCATGTTAGACTTTGGCATGGTGGATGGCATGGCAGATGGTGACATTTTGTGTTTCAGGGTGGCAAAGGGCTTGGTAGATAGACTTATATAGCCCACATGGGTAGACACACGGACATTTGTCTAGGCCGTGTGTGATGCACTGTTAGCCCCATGGGCGTGTTGTTCTACTATATGTCCCCTGCACCTCAAATTACAAGTCAGTGTGCATGGTAGTAAACACACGGGAAGAGACACGGCCGTGTGTCTCAGCCGTGTGGATGACACGGCCTCTGGACACGGGTGTGTGCCTTGGCCGTGTGCCACTAATTTGTTGCTGATGTTAGAAATAGAATGTCAAGGTTTTTAGACACGGGCTAAGACACGGGCGTGTCATGGCTATGTGAAGGACATGGGCCATGGACACGGGCGTGTGTCAAGCTGTGTGAAAACCTTTGTAGGTTCGAATTTGGAATTTATTTCACACAAGCTCGGGGCACGGGCGTGTCCCCTTATGATTTGGCCTTATGAACCATATGGGCCTTTGGCACGGCCATGTCAAAATGGCCACATAGGCGTGTTGCCCTTCCACACGAGCGTGTGGCCCTGTTTCAAGTGACATTTTTCAAAGTTTTTAATGGTGTTCGAATTAAACCCAAATTATTTCCAAAGTGTGTTTTTGGCCTCGTATGCCCATATTAAGAATTTATAGATTAGGATTGAAAAGTTTTAAATTCGATCGAGTTTTTATGACCCGAAGTGATTGTATGCATGTGTTTAAGTCAGGTAATGCCTCGTGCCTAGTCCTGGCCTCGAACTTGGGTAAGGGGTGTTACATTAAAACCCTTTCAGTGCACATTTTAAACATTCATACGTACCAAAACCCTTCTTTTAGCCAAATCTTCATTGAATTCTTTCTCTGTTTTTTCTGTCAAATTTCTGCAAATAAAAAACCAAGTGTGATTTTCTTAAAGATTCAAGGTAAAAATTTGTTTCTCTATTGGGTTAAACATTTAGAGGTAATTTTAGAACTTTCAAAAAAATTTGGAACAAAGGAAACTAGGTTCACCAAAAGGCTAGTACGTACGAACCTAGTTTCACTTGTGTTATGTATGAGTTTTAATGTGCTTTATCCGTTAGTGACTTGTGTATATTTGTGAAGTTGGGAAGCTGACAGGGCTATCTACAAGCAAAGACAAGGGAAAGTCGAAGCTTGTTTAAAGCATTTAGCAAACTGGTGAATGATCAGGGGTCGCCACTTGTTTGTGTGAACTATTGGATCTGGTGCCCTAATTGTAAACTTGTAATTTTTTTGAAAAAATTGGTTAATAAAATTATTCACTGATTATATTAATATACTTTGTATGATTTTCCTCACATTGTTTTTACACGCAAAGCAAAATGGAAGCAAATATTACTCATTGGTCGTCTAAATGTTTAACTAATACTAAGCGGTATTTTGTGGTTAGATCATGGTACGGAAAGACAACTTGCATTAGTATACAAAGCTAAAAATGTCCTTAATCTAATCATAAATGAGCAAACCAATTGAAAGGCTAATATGTTGTCTATCAATCCCAATTGGGGAGATGCCTTGTCTTGAGAGTCGAAGTGGATGACTCCTAGAAGATAGAGACATAGATATGACTAACCAGAATGATAGTACATCAAACATGACCCAAGAAGAATAGATCTTGAATCCATTTATGGGTTTATTCACTTGTGACATTCATAGTGTGACATACCTAAATCCTGAGTGGATGGCAGGCTATCTACGCGTGACTCGTACACTTTGATGTAAATAAAAGCGTAAGTTCAAATAGATAAGGAATCAAAAGCTGATATGTTGGGTGTACAACTTTTGTAGTATGTAGCATCATTCAGAGTAGTGAAATTCATAGCCCAAAACATGGGTAAATGATATCTTCTAATTGACATTACATGGTTGATGAAAAGTAAATGTGGCTACAGGTCCCCCATCTTTGTAATGGATGACATGATCACTATTTGATAGTGATTGACTTTTCATGAAGGAAGATGTATTGGTTACCATGAGATAAAATATGGTCATATTGAGAGAATGGATACGGATATTATTCGAAAGTGATCAAGGATATCCTATAAGGGTAACACATTAATGACAAGGTTATTGGACGAGCACTAAGTAGTTGCTTTCATAATGGTATGTCGTTAGGGAGAGCTTAGTCACAATACTATAGTGGAATGAATTTATGACAAAATGTGTTTATAATTAATAGTCAAAAAGCCAAAATTTACTTATACATCATTTGATCCTTAACTTGTAACGCCCCAAAATTTTAAGAACTTGTTTGTGAAAATCTACAGTAATTAGATTTCTGTATCTGTGGTTTTGTGTATTGCAATTGAGTTTAAGGTCTGGATGTCGAGTCATACCACTAAAAGTTTTGTTGTTTTAGAATCAACCCTCTAACACGCACTACCCGCTTAAGTTCAATTCTATGTGAAAGGGTGACAAGAATGAGCCTGCTAGTTTATTGGTTAAGTGTAACAGCTCGATTTAGACCCTAATTAGAACAGTGGTTTCGGGACCACGAATCTGAGTCAGAAAAATATTTAAAAATTATTTTCTGTGTTTATTTTGTGTGAATTTATATTTTTGAAATTTTCGTGATTTAATTTCATCGTTTAGGTGTCCGATTAAATAAAAGGACTTAATCGCGTAAAATAAAAATTTAGTGGTAATTTGAATAAGGGTCGAATTGCTAGTGGTTTACTAATTTGGAGTCTTTATAATGAAATTAACCCATTAACATAATGTTGGACGGCATTGGACATGGGTTATAAAATATTATTATTTCATTAAGGGTAATTAGGTAAAATAATAATGATTTAATTATATGTTATTATATCATAAGAAAATAAGTCATAAAAACATTGTTTTATCTTTGTTCTTGCACCGAATATAAGCTAAAAGAAAAAGAAAGAACAAAAGGCTAGGGTTTGGCCAATTTGGAGCTTAATTAAGATCAAGAACCAAAGAAATCGGATTTGGACCGGGGAAAAACGAAAGTTGTCGACTAGCAGCCCCATCCCGTTTTACGACGTCCTAGGTAAGTTTATAAGCAAATACACGTGTTTATTGATAGTTTACTGTTATAATTACTTACTATTATGAAATGTTAGAAACTAAATATATTGTGGCCGAATATGAATAAATGTGGCTACTACACTTTCGAGTCTGATTCGACCGAGATACGACGTTCGAAAGCCCCGTATGAACCTTAGGAATAGCTAGGATACATATATCATGACATAGGATTCTGATATATGTGTGTGAGAAGTCCATGGCATCGATTTGTGATTTCGATATGTGTTTACGAGTAAGACCCTGTCTGGGACAGTGGCATCGATATGTGGTTACATGTAAGACCACGTCTGGGACGTTGGCATTGTAAGGTTTATGAGATTATCTGAGTGTCCTATCCAATCCCGAATGGTTCATCGGGCAATGATAAGCTATATTTGAATATGTAAAACGAGCTATGTGCCAGGTATGAATTAATTTGTTACCAAGTCAATACAAGGTAAGTAAGTAATTAGTATTTGATACAATGACTTATTGAATAAGTGTGGATGGTGAAATTATATTATAATTAATCAAAATTGATAAGGATGTACATAAATGTACTGTGTTTGTCTTCGAATGATGTGTGATATGTTTATTAATGGTACCAAGTATATTCGATCATTTGGATAATGTATATATGATGATATATATATTATGATGCTTGAGTAGAAGTTATGCATATATGTGAATTCAATTGTTTAATGATATCTTGGCTTTGTAAATGAAATACGAATCACTTATGTTGATTACACAAGCATTCGGTCAAGGTGATGATTTTGTATAAGAACGAAATATCATGAACAAATGTGGTAGGTTAAGACCAAGTATACTTATATTAGTATAGTGCGATTAAATTTATTATGAGATAGTTACATTATTAGCTTGTTTATTTGCTTGTAGCTTACTAAGCCATAAGTGCTTATCGTGTCAATATTTGTTTCTGTTTTATAGATTTTAGAAGTTAAGTTACAAGCTTGGGGATCGTCTACGAAGCTCATCACACTATCCTCTATTTTGGGTTCTTTTATAAGTTAAATTAAAGATTATGGCATGTATAGGCTAAAGTATGTTTTGGAAATGTTGGATTTTTGGTTGTGTATAAAGCCATGCGAAAATGACTAAGCTATTATCCTTAAAAATTTGTTTTGTGTTAAGTTTGATCATTGTCCACTCTGCTTTATAGTTATGTGTCATGTATGCATGAACTTGTGTTAGATATTGCGTCTGCTGAAAAATGAATGTTGCTATGTTCCTATTCGGTTTATGCCCATTGGATTGAATGTTCACTAAGTTTGATTGATGGCAAATAGTGTATATACTTTGTGGACATTTGAGGTGTTTAAATGGTATGTACTTTATGTTAAATAAGGTATTTGTTGTAGGTAAGATACTTATAATATATGTGTACCCTATTTTATTGGTTCGGTCTTGATATATTGTATGGGAATGTATATATTTAAGAATGTTATTTAGATAAATTAATATGTTTGCATGTATATATTGAGTATTTATGATGTTGCCGTATAGGTTAAATCAACCCTGATAATAAGTGGTTAAAGGTTTAAGATAGTTGGGTAATATCAATGAACATATGTGATTGAGTATTCGACCCTGACATATGGATGAGTTCTTATATGTCTTGTTATATATTTATAGATGTTTGTATTTGATTGGTTTGCAAGTGTGCATGATTATATTGATTCGTTGATTTTTATAAAGTTGCAAAATTATGCAATTGAGTTGTGATAGCCGAATAGCTATAGAATGGAATGGATTTTTGTACATTTCGAAATGTTTGTCTTCAGTTTGTGTAATTATGCATAACATGAAAAGTTGATACAAACTTAGGCATAAAAGCCACATTAATGACTTATAATGGATGTATAAAATAATTGAATAAAATTTAAGTAATTTAATTGTATAAGTGCATTTTATTTTATTACATTTTATTGTAGATGTTCAAAATGATTCAAACCTTGATAGGGATAATCGTGTGTAAAGTTTATATTATTGTATGAAATGACCCTGATATATCAATGAAATCAGTATAGACATTTATGTTAATAAATATTTGTTTAAGCAATTGTATGATCGGTAATGTTTCACAACCCTAGTCCTGCGACGGATACGAGTTAGGGGTGTTACATTAAGCATCTATCTATATTTTTTCTAGTTCTGAGTTTGAATCTCATCGTACGCATTAGGAATATATATTTTTGCAAATATCAAGAAGGTCGGTGGTTAGCTTAAGTAGTATAAGGAAAAGCTATCGTATCGTTCTTTTTCTTTTACATTTTAGTTCTTTAATTTTTTCTATTCTTCCTTCTTTCCGATTTCTTTTTGTTCTGTCTTCTTCTTGCAATTGATCTTGTGTGATTGTGAAGCCTTGTTGCCTGTGAGGCCAATTTAGCATAAGTTCCGTTGCAACTTCCTTTCGTTGTGTTTTCTGTTTTGTTAACATTTTCTGTCAAAATGAGACTTTACTCATTTAGTTGATTTTCTGTTAAACGCTCAATTGACTACTTTGTTTAGGCAAGGGTATCACAAAAGACGATAATCCAGCATGTTAGGCTGATTCCTCTTGTTTCGTATGAGGTAAATGTGTAAATTGGAACAGAATGGTATCGAACCTTTTGACGTACGTTTAACGATAAGTGATTTTTGCTGAATGTTGGAATTGATGATGTAATTGTTTGTGGAATAACTAAATAGGTTCCGGGTAGTCTCCGTATCGTTTCTCTGTCAAAATGAGATCAGGTGTGTAGCGAAAACCTTACTTTGTAAGTTTTGGATCACCAAAAATGGTGGCTGTTGACTCCACACAGCTATGCACACGAGCGTGTGACTAGGCCGTGTGGGCCACACGAGCGTGTGACTAGGCCGTGTGGGCCACACGAGCATGTGGCAGGCCATGTGAACGACCGTCTAACTTGCTGTTTACTGAATCAAGGCCACACGGGTTTGTGTTTAGGCCATGTGTGGCCATGCTAGTGCAGGTTTTCACATGGCCAGGGACACAGGAGTGTGCCCAGGCTGTGTAAATCACTGTTTATGCTTAAAAACCACACGACTAGGGACACGAGCATGTGCCCAAGCCGTGTAACTCATTGTTTTTGCTTAAAAACCATACGGCTAGGGACATAGGCGTGTGCCCAGGCCATGTAATTCATTGTTTGTGCTTAAAGATCACATGCCCAAGGCACACGGGTGTGTGCCCAGGCTGTGTGATAGGAGGTTAGGTTCGGAGACTATTTCTGAGGCTGAAAACAATGTTAAACTCTAATATTGGTTTCCCCAATGTACGAATGACTAAATTTGTCTATATGAGGACTGTCTGATACATTGAGACTAGTCTATGGTTCGCATAATTGAACATGCACTGTGATATCACTCTGTTATTGAACTATTTGGGTTAATTTTGTAATGTATTGGAATAACTAAACATGTGTTACTATAGTTGTATTCTACATTGGCGTGAGGTAAGATACTATGAAGGGAGAAGAAGTCTATTCTGAAATTGTGGCTTTACCACTAAAATTATATCTTATTCTGGCACTTGTTGCATACTGAATTAGCAGTTAGGCTGCATCTCTATAAAAGTGTCAATGAACACTTGAGGGTGTGCAGGGTTGGTTGGGCATTGAATGTCCTTAATGGTGTGTTGGGATGACAAAAAATGATGTGTAGCAGGTAGTAATAGGAAATCACATCTGAGTCTGATTAACATATGATCTGAAATTGCATATACGTACACACGTAATTGGTCTGCTTTGAATCTGAATTGCAAATACATTTGAAATGAACTGAATATCTGAAATTGGAATTTCACCATGAATGAAGTCTATTAGAATATTCCTTTACGCACTGAGTTCACAACTCACATTTTCATTGACTTGGTTCCAGGTGGATCCCAGTCTTGATCGGGTCAGGGTCATGGAAGCTTGGTCAAACTTTTCTTTTTCCTTTAAGCATTACTAGTAGGGACTGATGTTTTACGATGTTATGGAATTTATGACGACTATATGATATATTTTGCTATGATGAATGATATACTATTGTATGGTTTAATTTGACTGCAATGTGATAGTATGAAACTTTAGTATGAATGGCGTAACTCTCCAAAATTTGATCTGAAAGTCTAGACAAGGTTTAGGGTGTTACACAACTACATATGTCCAATCGGTCATTTCGCTAGCTCGTTGAAACTAGAAATGAATTGTGTGTTTGAATAAAAATGAACTGAATGAATAGAAAAAGAGAAATGGGAAACATTTAAAAATGATTATGGTTTTCTTTGTAATGGAGAAATGGAATCATTTGAAAATGAATGTAGGTTTCCAAAAATGGAAATGGAAATGAAAATGGAAATGGAAACTTGCAATCCTAAATGGAATGCATAAAAAATATCAGAAGAATGAGTTTATGTTTTTGGACTGTTTTGAAACCCAAAAATGAAAGTAAATTATTCGGTCATAGTGAACATATTGTGTTGTGAATTATTGAACATATTTTTTCAAACTTTTATTAGGGCCCAAATCATCAAAATTTTACTGGTGGTAAAATAAGGATGAGAAAATTGTTTTATATATAAATATTAAAGTTATTTTGGGAAATAGAAAAATTGAATTGGGTTGGATCATATTACAGTGTATTGAGTCAAAAAATGCCAGGAAGTACTCGTAATTGGACCTGAAGCGAGAGAGGTCCAAAACCCCTCATGTAATGAGGTGGGACAAAAAAACCCTAGTATCATTAACTAGAGTTGTTGCCCCCTAACTAGGATATAATTTTTCTAGTGCAAATAAACTTTTACAACATTACGAGGGTTCTACCTTTTCTTCTTATAAATAGATGGCACCGATAGAGCTATTTACACAACTTTTGAAAGATTTTTATTCTGCCAAAAAATAGAGAGAATTTATTCTTAGGTTTTAAATATATTTCTTCAGAATAACGATTTTACCAGTTTCTATTAAGGAAGAGAGAATTTCCTTTTTCACCAAAAAAAAAACTTTTTCTAGTTCTATGTTTTGGTTCAAGCCCAAACTTGAAGAGATTGTTTGGTTGAAAGCAAAAAAAAAAAATCAATAATTCTCTTATCAGAAAACATAGGTACATATTTAGTTAAGGTTTATTGTTATAAATATCACACACTGGGTCAATTTTCAAAATTTTAATTTTACATTGTGCAAGAAAACTATTTTCAAATCGGGATTTTTCCAACAATTGGTATCAAAGTGCTAAGTTGTGCTATGTTTATGGTGTAAACTAAGACAAAATTTCTTTGTTCATCTTGTTTGATTAATATTTGATAAGATGTGACATTCCTGTAATTATTCGCATGTTTAAGGGAATGAATGTGAATGGATGTATCTTGGAATTATTCTCATCTTATCTCCAAAGACATAGAGGTTTGTTGAAAACTATAGAAAATTCACACATCCTTGTCTCTTCGAGCATAAGCCTTGGACACGCCTTATTCTTTAACTTTTACTGTCCATCTTCTTAGTCCACAAAATACCCAAACTTCATTTTGTCCATAAAAGCCTCTATATCGCTTCCAAATGATTCCAACTCTCTTTTTATCCTACAAAATACAAAATTCAACCAAAAGATGAGTTTACAAGCATATTAGGTCATCAAAACACATGGGAAACTTCTCAAAATATATGCAAAATTAAACTTCTCATCAAAACACATGGGAAATTTCCAATCATTCCTTTCTTGGATAACATTTATATGCATAATTGAGAAAGCTTATGGTTGCAGAATGTTCCACTTAAGCTACTCCCATGTATTAAATTATGTTAGGACTGTCTCCAAAAATAAGAAAACTTCAGTTGGAAGTAACCCATAGTTTTGAATGAATACCTTCAACATATCTACTTTTTGTTTATCTTCCTGGTCCTAGCTTATTGAATGTTGGCCAGACATGCAGCTGAAACATGGTTCCATGCAAGTATGACAGAATTGCATGGTAAACTAGTCTATTTCAATTTTAACTTGTTTTGATGATGAAAAATGTTTTTAGCTTTTTCTTGTTTTTTAGTTTTAGCATTTTTCTTCTTTGTCCTTTTTCTTTTGTTATTGATAATCCCAACAAATGGTATCAAGAGCCTATCATCTTGGAGGGCCTTTGATTTTTGTTGTTTGTTAAGAAAGAGAGAAAGAGAAGTTTCTTTATTATTGTTGTACAACATGAGTTTTTCACCACCAGTTGTTTTTGCTTATGAAAACCATCATATATGGGTAGTAAAAATGGAAACATATTTGTAGGCTCATGATTTATGAGATGTGGTTGAGACTGGTATAGAGCCATGTCCATTGATAGCTAATCCTACCATAGCTCAAATTAGACAGCATAATGATGGCTGTGCTAAGAAATACAAGAAAATTTCTTACTTGCAAAATGAAGTCTCTAATGTGATATTCACCAGAATTATAACCTGTGACATTTCTAAATAGGCTTGGGAGTAGATGAAGGAGGAGTTTTAGGGATCTAATAAAACAATGCAACAATAGTTAACCAATGTGATGGGAGACTTTGAGAATTTGAAGATGAATTAGTCTGAATCGACCAAGTTGTACTCTGATAGGATAATAGCCATAGTCAACAATATCATATTTCTTTGAGAAGAATTCAACAATAGAAGGATTGTTGAGAAAGTAATCACAATCCTTTCAGAGAAGTATGAGTCAAATATCTCTTCTTTGGAGGACATAAGGGATTTGTCAACTATTTCATTGTTAGAGTTGATAAATTCCTTTTATGCACAAGAGAAAAGAAGAGTTAATAGATTGGAAAAGCATCCTGAATGAGCTTTTTAGGCTAAAAGCAAGGAAGGCTCAAGCTCAAGCTATAAGGGAAAGAAACCATGGATATAAAATAAGGAGAGGCCAAAAAGAGATGTTGGAAAAAAGTTCTCACCATAAACTCACTGCAAAAACCCCACACACTTGGAAAGATATTACTGGCTTAGGCCTGATATCTAGTGTAGAAGTTTTAAACAACTAGGCTATATGGATAAAGTTTGTAAGAACAAAGGAAGACCACAATAGCAGCAACAGAATCAAGTTCATGCTCAAGCTGCAGATGACAATCAAGCTCAAAAGGAGCATGTCTTCACTACATCCTATTTTGCAACTTCCAACAGGGTAAAAAAAGATTGGTTAATTGACTGTGGCTATAGACATCATCTAGCACTAGATGGAAGAATGTTCAAGGAGACTGATACCAAATTTGTTTCAAAAGTTAAGATTGGGAATGGGAAATTCATTAAAACCGAAGGAAAAGGATAGGTTATGATCAACACTCTCTTAAGGATTAAATCAAACTCAAATGTCCTCTTTGTACCTGGAATTGACCAAAATTTACTTAGTGTTGGCCAAATGATAAAGAAGGATTATTCTCTTATTTTAAAAATAAAGCATGTATGATTATAGACTCATTTGGTCAAGAGTTAGTAACAGTGCCCATGACTGATAGATGTTTTGTCGTAGATCTGAATCAGTTAAATTTGAAGGGTTATGCTATATTAGTTGATGAATCATGTTTATGGCACAAAATACTAGGGCATTTTAAATACAAATCTCTCAGTTTGCTGTACAAGTTAGATCTGGTTGAAAACATGTCTAAAGTTGATGATAAAAGTGCAATTTGTAAGGTGTTCTAGCTTGGAAAGCAGGTCAAATTGCCATTTCCAGTAAAAAAAGCATGGAGAGCTCATGATAAGCTTCAATTAGTCTATACTAATGTTTGTTTACCTATGAAGACTTCTTCTCTAAGTGCTAACCATACTTTGTTCTATTTATTGATGACTATACAAGGTACTATTGAATGCATTTTTTGAAGTAAAAGTCAGAAGTAGCTAATTTCTTATAGAAGTTTAATGGTATGGTTAAAAATCAAGCCAAATGTAAGCTTAAGATACTAAGGTTAGATAATGACATAGAATACACATCAGAAAAGTTTCGAAGATTGTGTAAAGAGGCATACATCCAGCATCAACTAACCAACATCTAACACCCCAGTAGAATGATGTTTGTGAGGGGAAGAATAGAACAATGATGGATATGGCTAGATCCTAGTTATTTGAGAGCATATTGCCAAAAACAATTTGGGCTAAGGTAGTAAATACCTCAGTGTATTTGCTCAACAAATTGCCAACTAATGTAGAAAAGGGCAAGACACCTTTTGAAGGCTGGTTTGGACACAAACCATCTGTTTCACACTTGCAAGTGTTTAGTTGCATTTGTTATGCACTCGTACCAGCTGAGAAGAGAAGCATATTGGATAAAAAGTCAATGCTTGGAATTTTTGTTGGCTATATTAGTACAAAGAAAGGGTACAAGCTATGGTCGGATCAATACCTTTTACCTTAGAAAACTCTTTACCACCCAACGCTCGAAGGCGTTCAAGCAGTAACCCTCGGTTAACAGGTGTAGGAGAAGGGTTAGCACCAACAATCCATTGAAATTATCCAATTGTAACTTCCACCAAAGGGCCTACACCCTCATTAGGTTTGTTCAATCTATGCGACGACATAGGAGGTGTAGAGGATGTACCATCCTCTTTAGCATTAGCTCTCACATTAATACGTCTAGGATGCATATCAAATCTAATCTAATTCACACATACAAACAAAGGTGTGAGTGGAGGGGAAATGATCCAAGTTGCATTCTTGCAAACAAACTATAGGATTAAAGGAAATGTGTTCCCATTCCTACCCTACAAGCAATTCAATCATAGACATTCCAAACAATTTAGCCAATCAAAGTAACCTAAACACTTGGGTTTTTGGATCCATGGGTTGTAAAACCCCAATTCACACAACAATCACCTAGGTCTAAGAGTTAGTGAACATAGGCTCTAATACCACCAATGAACATAGGCTCTAATACCACCAAAATGTAACACCCTATACCCGTCTTGGTTACTGAGCCAGAATATCAGGATGCCACACCACCGTCTCTTATCACACACAATACAAATGGGCTTATTCTTAAAGAAATATCTTCCATTTTAGCATTTACACAAAATTTGAGTAAAATATATTCCTAATTATTGTTAAGACTTCCTACACACGCTTTAATTGATCATAAAATAACAATTGTACATACGTGAGAGCCACTTAGCAAAATTTCAAAACTGACCATATAGGTATCGATACTGGAACATGGGTATTGTTATTTCCCTTACACAGTATCATTACCGATTGAAAAATCAATACCAAAACAATCTATTTCTCGCCTAAAAATATAACACTAGAAAGTATCGGTACCTTTCAATAGGTACCTGTAATTTTACCCCGAGTATCGATACTTGTGATATGGTATCAACACCAAATTACGATTCTAACTTCCTACACATTTGAAAATCACAGAGGTATTTTTTTAAAACTCGAATATTAATACCTCTTCTCTAGATAGTAAAAATTTAGCATATTTAAGCATACAAACCATTCCAACACAAGTCTATTCAACATGCATCTTTTACCAACTAAAATAAACGTCACAACAACTATAATAACAGTTTCAAACATTGAAAACAAGCTCGAACAATAATCAGCATATCATGATTCAAATCTTTAAATCCTAAGAACAAATGAGCTTTGGAAACATCCAAAATATCATGGAAAATACCAGCAAAAAGTCTACAAAATTGCCCTTATTTCCCAAATCATAAACAAATAAAATCAACTATGAAGTATTACTAGAGTCTCACTTGGATCAATCCATTGGAACCACACCGTTCACACTAGAACGCTACAAGCCTGCAATAGAGTGGGTGAGCTTAACAAGCTTAGTGAATGCCTAAACAACTACCGTGCAGACAATTCATCAAGCATTAACGAAACAACCATTTAAGACAACCTCAAAAGTTCCAACTCCAATGTCATATTATACTCACACATGCATTACTTACTAGTTTATTTACATGGTAATCACATCCACTTTTAATCATAAATCACATTACACATATAATCACATAACATTTAAGCATATATCACAATACTCATAAATATATTTATAGAAAATTTGGCACTTGAGCTATGAAACGTAAAAGTGGGCTCTATCACCATGTAACGGATACACGGATCTCTAACACAACAAATGACTCATATAGTTGAACATATCCCAAAAAGTGAAGCATATAGCTCACACTCTCCATCACACCAAACATTTTTGGTTGAATGGAGCTTAACTCACATTCCTTATTGCTCCAACATGTTCTAGGGCCTCAATGCCGAAATCACATAAAAATATAGGTGAGTACTTGTAACAGCCTATTTTCGATAAAATTGAAACAGTGGTTTTCGGACCATAAATCCGATTCCGAAAATAAAATTTATTTTAATATTATTTTATAATCTACAGTATGATAATAATGTCGTATGAAAATTTCATAAAGAAATTTTAATGATTTTATGCTTAATTTGATAAAGGACCAAATTTCACAAAGTGTAAAAGTTGAGTTCTAATAGCTAAGGGATTGAATAGCTACAGAATTCAAATTTTGAGGTCCTTAAATGGTAAATAGACCATTAAAAATGCTTAGTTGTTAAGGATGATGGTTCATCCATGGAAAATAAAATAAAGAAAAGGATGAAATTGGAAAGTGAAATAATAAAAGATGATCAATGATAAAAGAAATGAAAATATCATCAATTTTATCATCTTCTTCCCCAAAAATACATGGAAACCCTAGGAAAGAGAAAGCAAGCTTTCTTGACTTAATTGGGTAAGTAATCTTGTCTCGTTTTTAGTAATTTTTATATTTCCAAGATGGAAATAGCTTAATCTATCTATTTTGGGGATTAATTTGTAAAGATATCAAAGTATAAAATTTTTTTCATGGATGTAAATGCTGAAATTTTGAAATTTATGGTAGAAAATGAAAGGTTGTTGATAGATAAACAACTTTTATAAAGTGAATTTTGATGAAATTATGATTTTAGGGCTAAATTGTAAAGTTGTGAAATTTAAGGAAAAATTTTGAATTTTGAATTTTGAATTTTATGAAATACATGGGTTGTAAATTTTTTATATAAAATTCGGCTAGGCCTGAAATAAGGATTGAATTGAATGAATTTCATTTTTCGAGCCTAAGGACGAAATCATCATTAATTAAAAGTTTAAGGGTAAAATAGTAATTTTACTTAAGATGTGAATTGGAATGAATTGAGTATGAATTGTATTAAATTGATGTTAAATTTACTCATATAGATCCATATAGACCAAATTCAAAGTTAGAGCGAGGAAAAGAGAAAGTGTCGAATTAGTAGATTTTACGTGCACGAACATTTATTAAGGTAAGTTCGTGTAACTAAATTGTGTTTATTTTTATGCTTGAATTGAATGTGGTATGTGTTTATTGTAACACCCCTCACTCGTATCCGGCGCTAGGATAGGGTTCGAGACATTACCGGGACTTTATATTTTCATTATACTAACTCAGATCACAAAATCTCACTCGCATTTAAAACTTTTTAACTACAAACATCTCGTCCCTAATGTAAGCCCTTGAGGCTTTAAACAACACCTATAAGTAGTGCAGGACATAACCAAGAACATTCGTTGAACCTTCTGCACCTTAGGAAATTTTTCTTGTTTAGAAGTATCACACGCCCGTGTGGCTTGAGACATGCCCATGCCCTTAGTCCGTGTGCAACACTGACTTTTTAACACGTCCATGGCACACACCCATGTGGCCTACCTGTGTTCAATACTGACTTTAGGACACGGCCAAGGCACACGCCTATGTGGCCTACTCATGTTCAATATTGACCTAAAATTTTAAGTGCAGGGGACACACGGCTATAGCACACACCCATGGGAGTAAGACGTGTGTCGCACACGGCCTAGACACACGCCCGTGTACCCTAACCATGTGGACCCTAATAGCTATTTTCTATGCCTTTGGTCACCCCTTTTACTACTTATGCTTAATGGTTACCAAAAACAACATAAAACATAATTATACCCTTGAAAATTATCTTGATAAAACTTATTGCATGAAGACCTCATATCATTGGTACCATGCATACATGGTTATTTTCCCGTCTAGTGTTTATGGGTTTCCACGTTATTATATCTCATTCAAAATTTGGCTCGTTTTACTAACTCATTGCCAATTATAGCAACCTATCATATAAGGGTATTAATATGCATAGATTTGTAGGTCATAGCCTACTTCAATTAAACCAAATCCAATGGACATATACAAAAAGATAAACATATTTTTACATGCCTTCACTTGACAAAGAAAATGACACATATAACAAAATACTAAAAATCCTATACATGCCATTGAACAAAATAGAAATGTCTTTATACCAAAGCTTGTCTAGTTGATAGTGTGTTGACTCTCTAGTCATCTTCCAGTCCTTATGAGTCCTCGAACTCTGAGAGATAGGGAAAAAGAGAGGGGTAAGCATTTACATGCTTAGCAAGCTCGAATATTAGAAAAGTAAACTTACCAAATAATTAACATGCATCCATGATCATTAAGGAAACCAACAATATGAAATGGTTCCCTATTACATGCACTCAATCAATGGATTAGTAACATAATCATGTATCATGTAATTTAACTAGATGAGCTCATCATTCAAAATCTCATTCACATATACATCCCATGTTAATCTCGTTGAGTTTCTAGGAGATCTCGATGGAATACCCATTATTTGTCTCTTCATACGAATGATTGTTTCAAATGTGCACTCCTGTGAACCTCACACCTTATGTTGGGATTACCAGTCCAAGCTAAATCCCCCATTTTATGAACTCAAAAGGTGATGTCGGGATTACCAGTCCAGGCTAAATCCCTTATAACAACAAACACCCTTAATGAGCTCAGATTTGAATTACCAGTCCAGGCTAAATTCAGACCCCAAATCGGATTACCCGTCCAGGCTAAATCCACAATGCACACATATACTTCGGGAGGCTTGATTATTCAAAGGAACAGCCGTCCGGGCTAGATCCTTTTCATAACTGAGATAAATGGATTACCCGTCCGGGCTAAATTCTTTCTGCAACACATGCAAGATCTCAAATCATATGTAATTACGGGTTACATATCGAATCCCCTTTCTCAACCTCAACTGAGAATTTTAACAACATTTCTTTATCAAGAATGCATTTATCATACAATTATGCATACTACAAGTTTACTTATGTTATCCGAACTTACCTGGTATTCGTTTTGAAGTTGTGTTTTGGTTATTCCGAGGCCTTGCGTTTACCTCGATCGACCTCCGGAATTTGTTCCTCGGGGTCTACAACAAAAAAATTATATCATTAATACCCCACATTATACATTACAAGTCTAATTCTCATCCCTAGTCCAAATGACCATTTTGCCCCTAACCTTTGACATTTTTACGATTTAGTCCCTAGGCTCGTATAATGAAACACATGCAATTTCTATCTTACCCAAGCCTGGCCGAACATTTTTTTCTCTTATGGCAGTCCACATTTCCCATTATTTCTCATTTCTACCACACATTTTCAACTTTTGCAAAATGGTCCCTAAAAGGGTTTTTCATGAAAATCACCTAAGAAAATATGTTTAACACGCATTCATCTTTCTTATTCCTCCATAATCCATCAAAATAAAAGTAACTCATGTATGGGTAAATTTTTAAACATGAACCATAGCATGAAATTTAGGTAGAAATAGAATGAACAAGCTACCGGGATTTCAAAAATACAAAGAACATTAAAAAGAGGCTTGGGAGCACTTACTATTGAGCTTGGAAAGCTTGAAAACCCTAGCTATAGTGACTTGGGAATTTCGGCTGAATGAAGGAGAAAATGGGCTGATTTTGGTTCATTTTTCCCATTTTATTTCATTAAAATACCAAATGACTAAAATACCTTTATGCCCTTTCTTTAGAATTTCATCCATGTAAACCCATTTTTGTCCAAAAATTTAAATATTGGGCCAATTTCTCTTCAAGACCTTCTAATTTATAATCTAAAAAAATTTCATACAAATTGCTTCTAGAATTCAAGTTTTGGAATTTATTCAATTTACTCCTTATTTCCTAATTGGGTACCTCACTCAGAGAATTTCTTCATGAAACTTTAACACATGCACAATCTCATATCCTAGGCCTCATAACAATCATAAAATAAATATTTTGATGTCAGATTTGTGGTCCCGAAACCACTATTCCTACTAGGCCCTATTTCGGGATGTTACATTTCTCCCCCCTTAGGGACTTTCGTCCTCGAAAGTCTTACCAGTAAATAGATTTGGATATTGACTTCTCATGGTTTCTTCCAGCTCCCGTGTAGCCTCTTCCACACCATGGCGATGCCATAAAACTTTTACTAAAGCCACATCTTTATTCCTCAACTATTTAACTTCACGAGCCAATATCTTAACCAGTTCCTCTCCATAAGTCATGTCCGGTCAAATTTCAATCTCAGTCGGCGAAATCACATGAAAGGGGTCTGATCGGTATCGCCTTAACATAGATACATGGAACACATCGTGAATCTTTTCCAGTTGGGGTGGCAATGCCAAATGGTAGCTAATGGTCCAACTCTTTCTGTGATCTCATACAGTTCGATAAATCGCGGACTCAGTTTGCCTTTCCGACCAAATCTCAATACCTTTTTCCATGGAGATACTTTCAAGAATACCCTATCTCTAACTTGGAACTCAATCTCCTTTCTTTTCAAATCTGCATAAGACTTTTGCCTATCTGATGCTGCTTTTAGAAGATCCTGTATCACTTTAACTTTATCTTTAGTTTCTTTAATCAGATCAACTCTATGAATCTGACTTTCCTTGAGTTCTTTCCAATATAATGGAGTTCGACACTTCCTGTCATATAAGGCCTTATAAAGAACCATCTTCAAACTTGTTTGGAAACTATTGTTGTAGGCAAACTCTACCAATGGCAGGTGTTTTTCCCAGCTACCCTGAAATTCGAGGATACAACATCGCAACATGTCCTCGAGAATCTAAATCATCCGTTCAGACTGACCATCAGTCTGAGGGTGAAAAGCTGTGCTAAAGCTCAACTTCATACCCAAGGCTTCTTGTAACTTCTTCCAGAATCTCGAAGTGAACCTCGGGTCTTTGTCAAAAATAATCGACAGTGGTACCCCATGTAATCTTACTATTTCAGAAATGTACAAGTCGGCCAATCTATCGAGGGAATAATCAGTTCTCACCGGAATAAAATGAGCCGACTTCGTCAATTTGTCCACTATAACCCATATGGCATCTTTTTTTTTCGGAGTCAAAGGTAATCCTGTCACGAAGTCCATAGTAACCCTATCCCACTTCTATTCGGGGACCATCACAGGTTGTAACAAACCTGAAGGCACTTGATGTTTAGCTTTAAATTGCTGACATACAAGGCATTTCAATACAAATTCAGAATCATCTCTTTTCATGCCGTTCCACCAGTACATCTTCTTTAAATTATTGTACATCTTGGTACTTCCCGGGTGAACAGAAAAATGACTATTATGTGCTTCTTGCAAAATCTTCTGAATAAGCTCTTTGTCCTTTGGTACACAAACCCTATCTCTATACATCAAACATCCATCGGAACCAATTTGAAAATATGATTTAATACCTGACTCACATTGAGTCCTTTTTGCTTGCAAGTCAACATCATTAGTTTGCGCATTGAAGATTTCCTGAAGGAATGTCGGCCTCGCCTCTAGCTCTTCCAAGACTGAACCATCTTCAAGCAATACCAGGCAAGCATCCATGGCTCTCAAAACAAACAAGGATTTCCTGCTCAACGCGCCGGCGACCACATTTGCCTTCCCCGGATGATAGTCAATGATCAGATCATAATCCTTAATTAATTCTAACCATCTCCGCTATCTCAGATTTAGTTCTTTTTAAGTCATCAAGTACTTCAAAATTTTGTGGTCTGTGAATATACGGCAAGTCTCACCATACAAATAATGCCTCTAAATTTTCAAGGAAAAAATAATAGTGGCAAGCTCTAGGTCGTGGGTCGAATAATTTTTCTCGTAAGGCTTCAATTGTCGTGAAGCATAGGCTATCACCTTGCCATCTTGCATAAGCACACAACCCAATCCATTTAAGGATGCATCACTATAGACAACAAACTCTTTTCTAGACTCAGGTAATACTAAAACAGGAGCTTCGGTCAGCAATATCTTTAACGTCCTAAAACTTTGCTGACACTTCTCCGTCCATTCAAACTTAACGTCTTTCTGTAGCAACTTCATCATTAGAGTCACTATCATGGAAAATCCTTTTACAAACCTTCGATAGTAACCGGCTAAGCCCAAAAAGCTTCTAACCTCGGCTACATTTTTAGGCGGTTCTCATTCGACGATAGCAGAGATCTTACTTGGATCAACTCGTTCTGGAGCCAAAACTCACTCTTGCTAAACTTAGCATATAGTTGCTTCTCTCGGAAAGTCTGCAATACAATTATTAGGTGTCTCGCATGCTCTACCTCATCTTTGGAATAAATTAAGATGTCGTCAATAAACACAACGACAAACTTATCCAAATATGGCCGAAAGATCCTATTCATTAAGTCCATAAACACAGCTGGTGCATTTGTCAGCCCAAACGGCATGACAAGAAATTCATAATGGCCATACCTCGTTCTGAAAGCTGTCTTGAGTACACCTGAGTCTTTAACTCACAGTTGATAATAGCCAGACCTCAAGTCTATCTTGGAGAACACAGTGGCTCCTCTCAACTGGTCAAACAAGTCACCTATCCTTGGTAAAGGCTACTTATTCTTGATGGTTACCTTATTCATTTACCGATAATCAATACATAATCTCATTGAACCATCTTTCTTCTTTACAAACAATACGGGGGCACCCCACGGTGAAAAACTTAGCCTAGCGAATCCTTTATCCATCAGCTCTTGCAACTGTGTTTTTAACTCCTTCAGCTCGATAGGTGCCATTTCGTATGGAGCAATAGAAATGGGAGTTGTCCCTTGCACCAATTCAATACCGAACTCTATCTCCCTTACAGGAGGTAATCTGGGCAGTTCCTCCGGAAACACATCTGGATACTCATATACAATCGACACAGACTCAATCTTCAATTCTGTTTCCTTAGTGTTCAGTACAAATGCAAGGTAAGATTCATATCCTTTCCTCATGTATCTCTGAGCAACCATTGCCGTGATTACAATCGGCGGTGAACCCAATTCTCTTGATTTGACCCACAAAATCTTACCACCCGGACATTTCAATTTAATATACTTACTACCACAGTTCACAATTACATCATGCAAGGCTAACAAATCAATACCTAGTATTACATCAAATTCATCAAATGGTAACATAAGGTTAGTTGGAAAATAATGACCTTGAATTGTCAAAGGACAATTCTTATAGACTTTATCAACCAGGACTGATTTGCCTAGTGGGTTCGACACTCTAATGATAAAATCCGTAGGTTTAAAGGGTATGTTCATACTAGACACCAATCTCGTGCAAATATAGGAATGCTTCGACCCCAATCAATTAAAGTAATAACACTCGTATTAAAAAGAGAGAAGATACCTGTAATAACATCAGGAGTAGAGGCTTCCTCTCGAGCACGTATCGCATACGTTCTTGCCGGGGCTCGAACCTCTAATTTTGCAGTGTCTTTAGTCACAACTCGACTGCCACTAGCATTCCCAGCGTATCTCGAAGGTCTACCTTGTGAAATGGGAGCCCTCAACTTCGGGGATATTTCCATTTCTTTTTCAACTCGTTCTGGGCAGTTTCTGAGATAGTGATCAAGAGAACCACATCTGAAACATGTGCCGCTCTTCATTCGACACTCTCGAAAGTGAAATTTGTTGCAGCTCTTACACTTCAATTTTTGATCATCTACACTCCCCACACTAGTCATCATTGGGGAGGAAGACTTCTGACTTTGTCGCTTAGAGCTTCTCGCTCTACCTGAATATACCATGACGAAGTGGAGCGTTCATGCTGGCTCCTGGCTTTCTTTGTGGAGAACGAGAGTGTTTTATCGCTAGACCTCTTGCTCCCAACTCGAGCCTCTCTCTTAGCCTGTTTTCTTTCATTATTAAGTTCCTCAGCCTTCTTGGCTCGATCGGCCAATGTGGAAAACTCTCGTATTTCGAGGATTCCAATCAACAACTTGATGTCCTCATTCAAATCTTCCTCGAAGCGTTTACACATTTTTGATTCAGTTTGGACCCATTCAGTTGCATACTGACTTAGTCGTACGAACTCTCTCTCATATTTCGCTACAGTCTTGTTCCCTTGTTTGAGTTCCAAGAACTCATTTCGCTTCGAGTCCAAAAATCGTTGACTAATGTAATTCTTCCTAAACTCTACTTGGAAGAAATCCCAAGTAATATTTTCCTTCGGCACTTTGAGGATACAGTCTTCCACCAATGATATGCAGTGTCTTTCAAAAGGGACACAGAACACTTCAAACATTCCTCGGGTGTGCACGACAAATCATCTAGCACCCATGTAGTATTTTTGAGCTAGAACTCGGCTCTTTCGGCGTCATCATCAACTTTAGCTCTGAATTCATCAGCTCTAGACTTTCTAAGTTTATCTACAAGGGCTTTCCCAATTCTTACCGGTACCATACCTCGTGGCACATCCTCATCAGGTTGGTTAGGGGACAGGGAAGGTCTTGGTATATTGGGGCAATTCCTCAGATAATCCTCAAACCATTCATCCATCATATCAAAGAAGGTAGCTCAGGCCTCTTCTCAGCCTTCAAATGTAAGCCTTCTACTACTACTAGATACAGCTCATTGTACGGAAGCTGGAGCATGGCTCTCGGCTCCCTTGGACTCATCTTATGCTTGATTGGAAGACATTTACTATATTCAAAACAATTTAAACAATTAGAAGATGTCACACTATCAACATTCAAATAATGGCATGTATAGCGAACTTTAACATCCTCTACGGTAGTCTTAGAACTGACTAAACCGTAGCTCTGATACCACTAAATGTAACACCCCTCACTCGTATTCGGTGCTGGGATAGGTTTCAAAACATTACCGGGACTTTATATTTTTATTATACTAACTCGGATCAAAAAATTTCACTCGCATTTAAAACTTTTTAACTACAAACATCTCATCCCTAATGTAAGCCCTCGAGGCTTTAAACAACACCTATAAGTAGTGCGGGACATAACCAAGAACGTTCGTTGAACCTTGTGCACCTTAGGAAATTTTTCTTGTTTAGAAGTATCACACGCCTATGTGGGTGGGCCGTGTGATTACACACGCCCATGTGGCCTGAGACATGCCCATGCCCTTAGTCCGTGTGCAACACTACTTTTTAACACGTCCATGGCACACACCCGTGTGGCCTACCCGTGTTCAATACTGACTTTAGGACACGGCCAAGGCACACGCCCGTGTGGCCTGCTCATGTTCAATATTGACCTAAAATTTTAAGTGCAGGGGACACACGGCTATAGCACACACCCATGGGAGTAAGCCGTGTGTCGCACACGGCCTAGACACACGCCTCTGTGCCCCAACCATGTGGACCCTAATAGGCTATTTTCTAAGCCTTTGGTCACCCCTTTTACTACTTATGCTTAATGGTTACCAAAAACAACATAAAACATAATTATACCCTTGTAAATTATCTTGATAAAACTTATTGCATGAAGACCTCATATCATTGGTACCATACATATATGGTTATTGTAACACCCCCTTACCCGAGACCATAGCCAGAGTCGAGCACGAGGTGTTAACAGACTTAGATTATCACTTAAACAATTTCAAACAATTTATTTCACCTTTCATAATAAACTGCCTATCTGCGTCATAGTCGCTAAAAAATCATATCTCGAGTTACGAAACTCAAAATTGAATCTGTAAATTTTCTCTGAAACTAGACTCATATATATATTTACTAATTGTTTCCAAAATTTTTTGTTGGGCAAATTAGTACAGTTTATTAGTTAAAGTTTCCTTTGTTTCAGTGTTCAACTGCTCTGACCTCTGTTCACTATGAATCACTTTTCTCTCTGTACAGAATTCAGATGACTATTCCATTTATTTATCTTAAAATCAGACTCAATAAGAAATCTATAAATATAAAGTATGACTCCTAATTATTTTTGTACAATTGCTAGTGAATTTATAAAGTCAGAATAGGGGATTTAGAAATCATTCTGACTCTGTTCCACCAAAACTCAAATTTCTCATAAAATACAACTCATTTACCTATTTTGTTTCTTCCATATGAAAATATACTCAATAAGCTTAAATTTCATATTTTATTCATTATTTAATCCTATCTCTACTATTTTTAGTGAATTTTCAAACTCATGTCCATGTTGTTGTATGATACTGTTTTATAGCAAATTTCACCTTTTTATGAATTTCCATGGATTAGATAGCACATTAAGTATACATAACACCAAATATGATCTTGATTAGCCATTCCAATGGCTAATTAGTACCAAACATTTCCTTACCACCCAATAGCCATATCATAAGATCATATACACAAAATGATTATAATGCTATACATGCCATACTCAAAATATACAAGCCACTATACCAAAATGGTCCACGGATAGTGTGTGTGAACCTCCGACAATTCCCAATTTCCGAGCTGGCTTGTCAAAACTACAAAGAATGGAAAAGAGGGAGTAAGCATAAATACTTAGTAAGTTCACATGTAAATAGCAAGTAACATAATCATGCAATCCAACATAAAACATCATTTGTATAAATATCACCAAGACATTCATGTTACATTTGCATTTACTATCTTACCACGATTTCATCATACAAAGTTTTCAACCCGAGCGTTTAAGCGCATGCCTGTCCAAATTTTCTCATTCACCATAGTTACCAACATGTCACCTTCATCGTAAGTATTTTCCTTATTCACTTAAGATTCACCCGTTCAACACATCGGAATATAATTTGGATACACGGATTGCATGCACATAAGTGCCGTACCCGCAGCTAGACAAATGCAATAGCCTGCGAAAATTATGTATCCAAGCTACCATGTAACCCGCCCATAAGTGAACTTAGACTCAACTCAACGAGCTCGGGCGTTCGCATCCATAAGTGAACTCAGACTCAACTCAACGAGTTCGGATGCCTAGTTACATCTATGAACTCAGACTCAACTCAACGAGTTCGGAACTCAAATATCCTAGTGACATGTCACTTGTATCCTAATATATTCCCAAGGTTTAAATGGGGTTTTTCTCAATCACACATATTTGCTGTCTTCCACAGAATGTCAGAATCGATACTTAATAGCATTTCATATTTATTAAGTAGCTCACATAATTTGCATATAACTAAATAATAATCCACAAAGCATAATATTTCATGATAATAATCATCATATCATATAAATAACATTAAATTACTTAAAATGACAATTATGTTACTAAATTTACACATGAACTTACCTCAGTACAAAATGTTAGAAATCGAGCCTATTCCTCGTAAACTTTATTTTCCCCTCAATCACGACTCGAATCTCATTTCTCTTGATCTAAAATAACAAAGCTTATTTAGTACTCACATTTATTAGAACAGTCCTTAACTCAAACTTTGGTAAAATTACATTTTTGCCCCTAAACTTTTACATATTTACACTTTTTCCCCAAGGCTCGGAAATTAAACTTCATCCTATTTTATTATGTTTTATGACATGCTGATCATTTTTCCCTTCTATGGAAACATCAAATTCTCACTCTAACATGTACTTATGAACATTAGGTATTTTTACCAATTATGTCGTTTTACTTATTTTCATGTAAAATCGCTCAGCAAAAGTTGTTTAACACAATTTCAAGCTTCATATTATACTACAAAACATCCAAATAAACACATTTCACCTATGGGTATTTTTCCAAATATAAACCCTAGGTTAAATTATTGCTAAAATAAGCTTAATCAAGTTACTGAGACTCCAAAAACATAAAGAACATTAAAAACGTGGCTAAAATGGACTTACAATCGAGATTGGAAGCTTGAAAAACCCTAGCTATGTCTTCCTCATTTGAAATTCGGACAAGGGGTCGAAGATTGACAAAAATTGGCTTTTAATTTTGTTTTTAATTCATTTTAATAACTAAATGACCAAAATGTCCTTAATTAAAAACTACGGTGTTTTATCTTCCTTTATGTATTTTTGTCCAAACTAGTATAATGGTCTAATTACTATCCAAGGACCTCCACTTTAAAACCCATTACTCACAAGTCGACTTTAAAATCCCATTACTCACAAGTACTTAGTACCTTTGTAAACTAGAACACACATTTTACAACTTTTGCAATTTAGTCTTAAATATCAAATTGGACCCTCTATCGATAAAATTTCTAAACGAAATTTTCACACAATCATGAAATCATGCCATAGACCTTAAAATGATAACAAAATAATTATTTCTATCTTGAATTGTGGTCTCGAAACCACTATTATGATTAGGCCCTAATTCGGGATATTACAGTTATTTTCCCGTCTAGTGTTTATGGGCTTCCACATTATTATATCTCATTCAAAAATTGGCTCGTTTTGGTAACTCATTGCCAATTTAGCAACCCATCATATAAGGGTATAAATATGCATAGATTTATAGGTCATAGCCTACTTCAATTAAACCAAATCCAATGGCCATATACAAAAAGATAAACATATTTTAACATGCTTTCACTTGACAAAGAAAATGACACATATAACAAAATACTCAAAATCCTATACATGCCATTGAACAAAATAGAAATGTCTTTATACCAAAGCTTGTCTAGTTGATAGTGTGTTGACTCTTCAGTCGTCTTCCAGTCCTTATGAGTCCTCAAACTCTGAGAGACAGGGAAAAAGAGAGGGGTAAGCATTTACATGCTTAGTAAGCTCAAATATCGGAAAAGTAAACTTACCAATAATTAACATGCATCCATGATCGATAAGGAAACCAACAATATGAAATGGTTCCCTATTACATGCACTTAATCAATGGATTTGTGACACCCCAAAATTTACCCTAGTCGGGAAGTGGTTTCGGGACCGCTAAACCGCGTCATAAAAATAATTAGCTGTCATATTTGATGCTTATTATATGTATATATGCATGTGTGAAAATTCCATGTTTGAATTTTTTTTAATTGAAGGTGAATTTTAGTAAATAGGACCTATGTGAGAAAATCTGGAAATGTGATTGGTTAAATTACAAGGACCTATTAAAGCATGTGGTGAGAATAATGGCTTTGCATGTCAAATACCCCTTCTTTTATACATAGTGGCCGGCCATGATGGAGCATATATTAGAATAGGTGGTAAGTTTCCATGAAGTGGTCATTATTTTATGTAAAGGAAAGGAAATAATAAAAAGAAATACTAAGGATAATAAAAGAAGTAACAAAAAAAGGGGGTCATTACCTTGTTCTTCTTAGCCGTACAAGAAGAAGAAAAAGGAGGGGGGGAGCAAAGGCATTCGGCCTTTTGAATGAAGAGGAGGTTAGTAAATTTTGTTAATTTTTCTTTTGAAATAATAGTTGTTTGGGTTAATCATCACGTTTTTCTTACCTAGCCATACTAAAATTTCGAATTTAGAGTGTTGGATGGAGCTTTCGGTTATGGTATGTGTGAGAAGAACTTGATTTTTCTTACCTTTAAGTTTTGATGGATAAAGAAACAAAAGGTTGTTGATGAAAGAAATTAATGTGTTAAGAGATTATATGAAACTTATTCATGTTATATATGTTATATGCATTGAAAATGGTTGATGATTTTGGAGGTGATTAGCTTGAATCGGCCATGGTATATCCATAAACACGATCTATGCTTGTTATGTTACTCATGGTTAAAACGATTCGGCTATGACTCTTGTAAAAAAAAAGTAAAAATAGGCATGTGAATTTAAAAGATGGTATGAACAAATGTGGAGTTTTGCTAGTTTAAGAGTATTCGGCCAAGTGTTCATGTGGTGGAAATTAAGTGTTAAATGGAATGAAAATATGTTATATGGGGTATGTATATTCGGCCATATGAGTGAATACATAGATGATGTTAAATTTGATTATGTATAATGGGCCATATAGAGTACACATGGTGATATTAACCTTAATTCTTTATAATTGATCAAGTGGATGATGTTGGTTTATATGGTCGAATTTGAATTATGAATATGTACCTTGAAATAGAATGTTGCCGTATGCTTCTTTTGATATGAAACTATTAATGTTACGGGATATAAATAACTAGCAAGGTAATTAAACTAGTTGATTTATTTATTTAAGCTCAAGAACCTAAAGGAGAGGCGTCCAACAAGGGGAAATCGAAGGTCATCGAGTAGCCGACTCGGAATTATTTTACCCAACATAAAGTAAGTCATTAAGCATGTAGTTGGTATTATTTCAAATGGTCATAATGTTTATGTATTGATGCTGAATGGAATGAATAAATATACATATATATATATGCATGTACGTATGTGATGATGAAATTGTTGAATGAAAAGAAAAGAGGTAAGATGTACTGAGTTGTTGATCTCGGCACTAAACGTGCGGGTATAACCATTTATGACCATGAGATTGGCGCTAAGTGCGCGGGATTAAATTGTACAGCACTAAGTGTGCGATTTGACTATGTTGCACTAAGTGTGCGAAATGAATATGATGCACTAAGTGTACGAATTGACCATGCGGCACTAAGTGTGCGAGTTTGACTATGTAGCACTAAGTGTGCGATTTGATTACGTAGCACTAAGTGTGCGAGTTGATTATATAGCACTGAGTGTGCGGACTCAATATACATTCGTGAATCATTATGGACACTATGTGTGCGACACTATTGAGTCGATCGCGGACAGCGGATCGGGTTTCTTGGACACATCTATTTTTGCGGGGTCAGGCTGTCATCGAAGTCATCACACCGGATAGCAAGTTTTGGTACTTTCTTCTTAGTTGGCTTAGAAGAACATTTTGGCATGTATAAGCTATTACGTTGTGTTTGAACTTTGGCATGTAAACTTTAAGCCATGCGAAAATGGCACGAATGTTCGATTGAGTTGGATCAAGGGTAGGCATGAAATGGACCTAGTTACTTTCGTAACAGATGCTGGCAGCAGCAGTGTCATGAGATTGAAAATCACTAAAAATAGTAGGAGTGGAATTAATTGATGAATAAATTATGTAATCGAAACTCGATGAGTCTGTTTTCATGAGGAAGTAACGAAAAGATCATATGGGCAGTATATTAAGAGATAATCAGATTTTTGTGGGACAGGGCCAGAACGGTTTCTGGATTCCCTGCTCCGACTTTGGAAATTCATTATAAATTAACCAGAGATAATTAGGGGTCGTACCATATATGTACAGATTGTGCTCTGAGTCTAGTTTTCATAGAAACAAACGGTATCAGTATTGAAGCCCCGTGCAGGGAGATATCGAAGTCGTAATGGGCAAAGGTCAGTGTAGTCGACCCCTGCAACATGGGAGACTTTGACTAATAAACTGTACTAATTGGCCCGACCAAAAATTCTAGAAAAAAATACATAGATGGGCACATGAGTCTAGTTTCTGGGAAAAATTACGAAACTGATTTTTGAGTTACGAAACTCAAGATATGATTTTTAAAACGACTAGTACACAGATTGGGCAGTGTCTGGAAAATAAATTTTATAAGGGGTTAAAGTCAGTTAACACCTCGTGTTCGACTCCGGTGTCGGTTTCGGGTTCGGGGTGTTACATTTGATTGGTATCAGAGCTATGGTTTAGTCGGTTCTAGGACTACCATAGCGCGTATGAGTCTAGCTATACATGCCGAATGTTAATGTTTAAATGTGTGATGACTTCTGACGGTTGAAATGTTTTTGTTTTGATTAGTAAATGGACCCCGGTGAAGAAAGAACCCTAGCGGATGACGTTGAGAGCGTAGAGGCTGCTCCTGCACAAGGGACGCCGCCTGTTGAACCTCAGTCATCTGCGAATAATCAAGGTGAGGGGGCTAAACAAGCCTTCTTTACCATGATGAATGAGTGGGTCGTGCAATATGCCCGAACCAACCCGGCTGTCCAACAATTCCCAAATTTGAATAATCCACCCCAAGAGCCTGTAATGCTATCAGTCGCTGATCCTGTGAGGCTGAGTAAGCCACCTGTAGACTTGATTAGGAAGCGTGGGGCCGAGGAGTTCAAGGCCATAGTAACTGATGATGCCGAAAGGGCCGAGTTCTGGCTTGATAACACCATTCGGGTGTTCGATGAATTGTCATGCACACCCGACGAATGTCTAAAATGTGCTGTATCTTTGTTGCGAGACTCAGCCTACTATTGGTGGAGGACCTTGATTTCCATAGTCCCGAACGAGCGAGTAACTTGGGACTTCTTTCAAACGGAATTCCGAAAGAAATTTATTAGCCAACGGTTCATTGATCAGAAGCGTAAGGAGTTGAACTCAG